>NW_027414059.1:0-84766 GCF_964106895.1 Numenius arquata | reverse complement strand
CCTAGGGAACACCACAGGCCCCTACGGAACCCTACACAACCCTCCGGAAACATATGGCACCCTACAAGCTCCTACCAACCCCCGCGGGCACTTACACAACCCTACAGGCCCCTACGGAAATCTACGGGACTCTATGGGCCCCTAGGGAAGCCTACAGATTTCGACGGAACCCTACGAGCCCCTCTGAAACCCTATGCAGAATACTCCAGGACCCGACAGCACTCTACAAGACCCTTAGCAACACAACGGAACCTCACTAAAACCCTATGGGCTCCTACAGAACACTGCAGGTGCCTACGAAACCCTGCAGGCCCCTACGGAACCCTACAGACACCTGCGGGCACTTACAGAACCCTGCAGTCCCCTACGGAACCCTACAGGTCCATACAGAACCCCACAGGGCCCTAGGGAACTTTACCAGCCACTACGGAACTCTACGGGCCCCTACGGAACCCCTGCAGAACCTCCGGAACCTTACAGAATCCCACAGACTCCTACAGGACTCCTGCGGGCACTTACACAATCCTAGAGGCCCCTACGGAACACTGCCAGCCCCTATGGAAGGAACCCTATGGGCCCCTACAGAACACTACTGGCTCCTGCGGTACTCTACAGGCCTCTAGGAAACCTACGAAGCTCTATGGAGCCCTGTGGATCCTTACGGAACAGTACGGGCCCCTTCAGACCTCTGCGGGGCCTTATGGAAACCTACAGGACCCTACGGAACTGTACAAGACTCTACAGGCCCCTAGGGAACACCACAGGCCCCTACGGAACCGTACGAGACTCTACAGGCCCCTAGGGAACACCACAGGCCCCTATGGAACCCTACACAACCTCTGGAAACTTATGGCACCCTACAAGCTCCTACCAACCCCTGCGGGCACTTACACAACCCTACAGGTCCCTACGGGACTCTATGGGCCCCTAAGGAAGCCTACAGATTTCGACGGAACCCTACGAGCCCCTCTGGAACCCTACAGAATACTCCAGGACCCGACAGCACTCTACAAGACCCTTAGCGACACAACAGAACCTCACTAAAACCCTATGGGCTCCTACAGAAACACTGCAGGTGCCTATGGAACCGTACAGACCCCTACGGAATACTACCAGCCGCTACGGAAACCTATGGCCCCTACGGAACTCTACGGAACCAGACAGAATCACTGTGGGCCCCTACAGGCCCTTGCGGGCACTTGCAGACTCTGCAGGAACCCACGGAACTTTATGGAACCCTACCAGCCCCTACGGAAGCCTAAAGATCCTTGCAGGCAGTTACGGAACGGTACAGGGCCCTACGGAACTTTACCAGCCACTACGGAACTCTACGGGCCCAACGGAACCCTGCAGAACCCTCCGGAACCTTACAGAATCCCACAGACTCCTACAGACTGCTGCGGGCACTTACACAACCCTAGAGGCCCTACGGAACACTGCCAGCCCCTATGGAAGGAACCCTACGGCCCCTACAGAACACTACTGGGCTGCGGTACTCTACAGGCCTCTAGGAAACCTACGAAGCTCTATGGAGCCCTGTGGATCCTTACGGAACAGTACGGGCCCCTTCAGACCTCTGCGGGCGCTTATGGAAACCTACAGGACCCTACGGAACTGTACGAGACTCTACAGGCCCCTAGGGAACACTACAGGCCCCTACGGAACGGTACGAGACTCTACAGGGCCCCTAGGGAACCACCACAGGCCCCTACGGAACCCCTACACAACCCTCTGGAAACTTATGGCACCTACAAGCTCCTACCAACCCCTGCGGGCACTTACACAACCCTACAGGTCCCTACGGAAATCTACGGGACTCCACGGGCCCCCTAGGGAAGCCTACAGATTTCGACGGAACCCTACGAGCCCCTCTGGAACCCTACAGAATACTCCAGGACCCGACAGCACTCTACAAGACCCTTAGCGACACAACAGAACCTCACTAAAACCCTATGGGCTCCTACAGAACACTGCAGGCCCCTAGGGAACCCTACAGACCCCTACGGAATACTACCAGCCGCTACGGAAACCTATGGCCCCTACGGAACTCTACGGAACCTGACAGAAACACTGTGGGCCCCTACAGGCCCTTGCGGGCACTTGCAGAACTCTGCAGGAACCCACGGAACTTTATGGAACCCTACCAGCCCCTACGGAAGCCTAAAGATCCTTGCAGGCAGTTACGGAACGGTACAGGGCCCTACAGAACTTTACCAGCCACTACGGAACTCTACGGGCCCCTACGGAACCCTGCAGAACCCTCCGGAACCTTACAGAATCCCACGGATTCCTACAGACTCCTGCAGGCACTTACACAACCCTACAGGCCCCTACGGAACACTGCCAGCCCCTATGGAAGGAACCCTACGGGCCCCTACAGAACACTACTGGCTCCTGCAGTACTCTACAGGCCTCTAGGGAACCTACGAAGCTCTACGGAACCCTGTGGATCCTTACAAAACAGGACGGGCCCCTTCAGACCTCTGCGGGCGCTTATGGAAACCTACAGGACCCTACGGAACTGTACGAGACTCTACAGGCCCCTAGGGAACACTACAGGCCCCTACGGAACGGTACGAGACTCTACAGGCCCCTAGGAAACACCACAGGCCCCTACGGAACCCTACACAACCCTCTGGAAACTTATGGCACCCTAGAAGCTCCTACCAACCCCTGTGGGCACTTACACAACCCTACAGGTCCCTACGGAAATCTACGGGACTCTATGGGCCCCTAGGGAAGCCTACAGATTTCGACGGAACCCTACGAGCCCCTCTGGAACCCTACAGAATACTCCAGGACCCGACAGCACTCTACAAGACCCTTAGCAACACAACGGAACCTCACTAAAACCCTATGGGCTCCTACAGAACACTGCAGGTGCCTACGAAACCCTGCAGGCCCCTACGGAACCCTACAGACACCTGCGGGCACTTACAGAACCCTGCAGGCCCCTACGGAACCCTACAGGTCCATACAGAACCCCACAGGGCCCTACGGAACTTTACCAGCCACTACGGAACTCTACGGGCCCCTACGGAACCCTGCAGAACCCTCCAGAACCTTACAGAATCCCACAGACTCCTACAGACTCCTGCGGGCACTTACACAATCCTAGAGGCCCCTACGGAACACTGCCAGCCCCTATGGAAGGAACCCTACGGGCCCCTACAGAACACTACTGGCTCCTGCGGTACTCTACAGGCCTCTAGGAAACCTACGAAGCTCTATGGAGCCCTGTGGATCCTTACGGAACAGGACGGGCCCCTTCAGACCTCTGCGGGCGCTTATGGAAACCTACAGGACCCTACGGAACTGTACAAGACTCTACAGGCCCCTAGGGAACACCACAGGCCCCTACGGAACCCTACACAACCCTCTGGAAACTTATGGCACCCTACAAGCTCCTACCAACCCCTGCGGGCACTTACACAACCCTACAGGTCCCTACGGGACTCTATGGGCCCCTAGGGAAGCCTACAGATTTTGACGGAACCCTACGAGCCCCTCTGGAACCCTACAGAATACTCCAGGACCCGACAGCACTCTACAAGACCCTTAGCGACACAACAGAACCTCACTAAAACCCTACGGGCCCCTACAGAACACTACTTGCTCCTGTGGTACTCTACAGGCCTCTAGGAAACCTACGAAGATCTATGGAGCCCTGTGGATCCTTACAAAACAGGACGGGCCCCTTCAGACCTCTGCGGGCGCTTATGGAAACCTACAGGACCCTACGGAACTGTACGAGATTCTACAGAACCCTAGGGAACACTACAGGCCCCTACGGAACGATACGAGACTCTACAGGCCCCTAGGGAACACTACAGGCCCCTACGGAACCGTACGAGACTCTAGAGGCCCCTAGGGAACACCACAGGCCCCTACGGAACCCTACACAACCCTCTGGAAACTTATGGCACCCTACAAGCTCCTACCAACCCCTGCGGGCACTTACACAACCCTACAGGTCCCTACGGAAATCTACGGGACTCCACGGGCCCCTAGGGAAGCCTACAGATTTTGACGGAACCCTACGAGCCCCTCTGGAACCCTACAGAATACTCCAGGACCCGACAGCACTCTACAAGACCCTTAGCAACACAACGGAATATCACTAAAACCCTATGGGCTCCTACAGAACACTGCAGGTGCCTACGGAACCCTACAGACCCGTACGAAACCCTACAGACACCTGTGGGCACTTACAGAACCCTGCAGGCCCCTACAGAACCCTACAGGTCCATACAGAACCCCACAGGGCCCTACGGAACTTTACCAGCCACTACGGAACTCTACGGGCCCCTACAGAACCCTGCAGAACCCTCCGGAACCTTACAGAATCCCACAGACTCCTACAGACTGCTGCGGGCACTTACACAACCCTACAGGCCCCTACGGAACACTACCAGCCCCTACGGAAGGAACCCTACGGGCCCCTACAGAACACTACTGGCTCCTGCGGTACTCTACAGGCCTCTAGGGAACCTACGAAGCTCTACGGAACCCTATGGATCCTTACGGAACAGTACGGGCCCCTTCAGACCTCTGCGGGCGCTTATGGAAACCTACAGGACCCTACGGAACTGTACGAGATTCTACAGAACCCTAGGGAACACTACAGGCCCCTACGGAACGATACGAGACTCTACAGGCCCCTAGGGAACACTACAGGCCCCTGCGGAACCGTACGAGACTCTAGAGGCCCCTAGGGAACACCACAGGCCCCTACGGAACCCTACACAACCCTCTGGAAACTTATGGCACCCTACAAGCTCCTACCAACCCCTGCGGGCACTTACACAACCCTACAGGTCCCTACGGAAATCTACGGGACTCCACGGGCCCCTAGGGAAGCCTACAGATTTCGACGGAACCCTACGAGCCCCTCTGGAACCCTACAGAATACTCCAGGACCCGACAGCACTCTACAAGACCCTTAGCAACACAACGGAACCTCACTAAAACCCTATGGGCTCCTACAGAACTCTGCAGGCGCCTACGGAACCCTACAGACCCCTACGGAACCCTACAGACACCTGCGGGCACTTACAGAACCCTGCAGGCCCCTACGGAACCCTACAGGTCCATACAGAACCCCACAGGGCCCTATGGAACTTTACGAGCCACTACGGAACTCTACGGGCCCCTATGGAACCCTGCAGAACCCTCCAGAACCTTACAGAATCCCACAGACTCCTACAGACTCCTGCGGGCACTTACACAATCCTAGAGGCCCCTACGGAACACTGCCAGCCCCTATGGAAGGAACCCTACGGGCCCCTACAGAACACTACTGGCTCCTGCGGTACTCTACAGGCCTCTAGGAAACCTACGAAGCTCTACGGAACCCTATGGATCCTTACGGAACAGTACGGGCCCCTTCAGACCTCTGCGGGCGCTTATGGAAACCTACAGGACCCTACGGAACTGTACGAGATTCTACAGAACCCTAGGGAACACCACAGGCCCCTACGGAACCCTACACAACCCTCTGGAAACTTATGGCACCCTAGAAGCTCCTACCAACCCCTGCGGGCACTTACACAACCCTACAGGTCCCTACGGAAATCTACGGGACTCCACGGGCCCCTAGGGAAGCCTACAGATTTCGACGGAACCCTACGAGCCCCTCTGGAACCCTACAGAATACTCCAGGACCCGACAGCACTCTACAAGACCCTTAGCAACACAACGGAACCTCACTAAAACCCTATGGGCTCCTACAGAACACTGCAGGTGCCTACGAAACCCTGCAGGCCCCTACGGAACCCTACAGACACCTGCGGGCACTTACAGAACCCTGCAGGCCCCTACGGAACCCTACAGGTCCATACAGAACCCCACAGGGCCCTAGGGAACTTTACCAGCCACTACGGAACTCTACGGGCCCCTACGGAACCCTGCAGAACCCTCCAGAACCTTACAGAATCCCACAGACTCCTACAGACTCCTGCGGGCACTTACACAATCCTAGAGGCCCCTACGGAACACTGCCAGCCCCTATGGAAGGAACCCTACGGGCCCCTACAGAACACTACTGGCTCCTGCGGTACTCTACAGGCCTCTAGGAAACCTACGAAGCTCTATGGAGCCCTGTGGATCCTTACGGAACAGGACGGGCCCCTTCAGACCTCTGCGGGCGCTTATGGAAACCTACAGGACCCTACGGAACTGTACAAGACTCTACAGGCCCCTAGGGAACACCACAGGCCCCTACGGAACCGTACGAGACTCTACAGGCCCCTAGGGAACACCACAGGCCCCTACGGAACCCTACACAACCCTCTGGAAACTTATGGCACCCTACAACCTCCTACCAACCCCTGCGGGCACTTACACAACCCTACAGGTCCCTACGGGACTCTATGGGCCCCTAGGGAAGCCTACAGATTTTGACGGAACCCTACGAGCCCCTCTGGAACCCTACAGAATACTCCAGGACCCGACAGCACTCTACAAGACCCTTAGCAACACAACGGAATATCACTAAAACCCTATGGGCTCCTACAGAACACTGCAGGTGCCTACGGAACCCTACAGACCCGTACGAAACCCTACAGACACCTGTGGGCACTTACAGAACCCTGCAGGCCCCTACAGAACCCTACAGGTCCATACAGAACCCCACAGGGCCCTACGGAACTTTACCAGCCACTACGGAACTCTACGGGCCCCTACGGAACCCTGCAGAACCCTCCGGAACCTTACAGAATCCCACGGATTCCTACAGACTCCTGCAGGCACTTACACAACCCTACAGGCCCCTACGGAACACTGCCAGCCCCTATGGAAGGAACCCTACGGGCCCCTACAGAACACTACTGGCTCCTGCAGTACTCTACAGGCCTCTAGGGAACCTACGAAGCTCTATGGAACCCTATGGATCCTTACGGAACAGTACGGGCCCCTTCAGACCTCTGCGGGCGCTTATGGAAACCTACAGGACCCTACGGAACGGTACGAGACTCTACAGGCCCCTAGGGAACACCACAGGCCCCTACGGAACCCTACACAACCCTCCGGAAACATATGGCACCCTACAAGCTCCTACCAACCCCTGCGGGCACTTACACAACCCTACAGGTCCCTACGGAAATCTACGGGACTCCACGGGCCCCTAGGGAAGCCTACAGATTTCGACGGAACCCTACGAGCCCCTCTGGAACCCTACAGAATACTCCAGGACCCGACAGCACTCTACAAGACCCTTAGCAACACAACGGAACCTCACTAAAACCCTATGGGCTCCTACAGAACTCTGCAGGTGCCTACGAAACCCTGCAGGCCCCTACGGAACCCTACAGGTCCATACAGAACCCCACAGGGCCCTAGGGAACTTTACCAGCCACTACGGAACTCTACGGGCCCCTACGGAACCCTGCAGAACCCTCTGGAACCTTACAGAATCCCACAGACTCCTACAGACTCCTGCGGGCACTTACACAACCCTAGAGGCCCCTACGGAACACTGCCAGCCCCTATGGAAGGAACCCTACGGGCCCCTACAGAACACTACTGGCTCCTGCAGTACTCTACAGGCCTCTAGGAAACCTACGAAGCTATATGGAGCCCTGTGGATCCTTACGGAACAGGACGGGCCCCTTCAGACCTCTGCGGGCGCTTATGGAAACCTACAGGACCCTACGGAACTGTACGAGACTCTAGAGGCCCCTAGGGAACACTACAGGCCCCTACGGAACGGTACGAGACTCTACAGGCCCCTAGGAAACACCACAGGCCCCTACGGAACCCTACACAACCCTCTGGAAACTTATGGCACCCTAGAAGCTCCTACCAACCCCTGCGGGCACTTACACAACCCTACAGGTCCCTACGGAAATCTACGGGACTCCACGGGCCCCTAGGGAAGCCTACAGATTTCGACGGAACCCTACGAGCCCCTCTGGAACCCTACAGAATACTCCAGGACCCGACAGCACTCTACAAGACCCTTAGCAACACAACGGAACCTCACTAAAACCCTATGGGCTCCTACAGAACACTGCAGGTGCCTACGAAACCCTGCAGGCCCCTACGGAACCCTACAGACACCTGCGGGCACTTACAGAACCCTGCAGGCCCCTACGGAACCCTACAGGTCCATACAGAACCCCACAGGGCCCTAGGGAACTTTACCAGCCACTACGGAACTCTACGGGCCCCTACGGAACCCTGCAGAACCCTCCAGAACCTTACAGAATCCCACAGACTCCTACAGACTCCTGCGGGCACTTACACAATCCTAGAGGCCCCTACGGAACACTGCCAGCCCCTATGGAAGGAACCCTACGGGCCCCTACAGAACACTACTGGCTCCTGCGGTACTCTACAGGCCTCTAGGAAACCTACGAAGCTCTATGGAGCCCTGTGGATCCTTACGGAACAGGACGGGCCCCTTCAGACCTCTGCGGGCGCTTATGGAAACCTACAGGACCCTACGGAACTGTACAAGACTCTACAGGCCCCTAGGGAACACCACAGGCCCCTACGGAACCGTACGAGACTCTACAGGCCCCTAGGGAACACCACAGGCCCCTACGGAACCCTACACAACCCTCTGGAAACTTATGGCACCCTAGAAGCTCCTACCAACCCCTGCGGGCACTTACACAACCCTACAGGTCCCTACGGGACTCTATGGGCCCCTAGGGAAGCCTACAGATTTTGACGGAACCCTACGAGCCCCTCTGGAACCCTACAGAATACTCCAGGACCCGACAGCACTCTACAAGACCCTTAGCGACACAACAGAACCTCACTAAAACCCTACGGGCCCCTACAGAACACTACTTGCTCCTGTGGTACTCTACAGGCCTCTAGGGAACCTACGAAGCTCTACGGAGGCCTATGGATCCTTACGGAACAGTACGGGCCCCTTCAGACCTCTGCGGGCGCTTATGGAAACCTACAGGACCCTACGGAACTGTACGAGACTCTACAGGCCCCTAGGGAACACTACAGGCCCCTACGGAACCGTACGAGAGTCTACAGGCCCCTAGGGAACACTACAGGCCCCTACGGAACGGTACGAGACTCTAGAGGCCCCTAGGGAACACCACAGGCCCCTACGGAACCCTACACAACCCTCTGGAAACTTATGGCACCCTAGAAGCTCCTACCAACCCCTGCGGGCACTTACACAACCCTACAGGTCCCTACGGAAATCTACGGGACTCCACAGGCCCCTAGGGAAGCCTACAGATTTTGACGGAACCCTACGAGCCCCTCTGGAACCCTACAGAATACTCCAGGACCCGACAGCACTCTACAAGACCCTTAGCAACACAACGGAATATCACTAAAACCCTATGGGCTCCTACAGAACACTGCAGGTGCCTACGGAACCCTACAGACCCGTACGAAACCCTACAGACACCTGTGGGCACTTACAGAACCCTGCAGGCCCCTACAGAACCCTACAGGTCCATACAGAACCCCACAGGGCCCTACGGAACTTTACCAGCCACTACGGAACTCTACGGGCCCCTACAGAACCCTGCAGAACCCTCCGGAACCTTACAGAATCCCACAGACTCCTACAGACTGCTGCGGGCACTTACACAACCCTACAGGCCCCTACGGAACACTACCAGCCCCTACGGAAGGAACCCTACGGGCCCCTACAGAACACTACTGGCTCCTGCGGTACTCTACAGGCCTCTAGGGAACCTACGAAGCTCTACGGAACCCTATGGATCCTTACGGAACAGTACGGGCCCCTTCAGACCTCTGCGGGCGCTTATGGAAACCTACAGGACCCTACGGAACTGTACGAGATTCTACAGAACCCTAGGGAACACTACAGGCCCCTACGGAACGATACGAGACTCTACAGGCCCCTAGGGAACACTACAGGCCCCTACGGAACCGTACGAGACTCTAGAGGCCCCTAGGGAACACCACAGGCCCCTACGGAACCCTACACAACCCTCTGGAAACTTATGGCACCCTACAAGCTCCTACCAACCCCTGCGGGCACTTACACAACCCTACAGGTCCCTACGGAAATCTACGGGACTCCACGGGCCCCTAGGGAAGCCTACAGATTTCGACGGAACCCTACGAGCCCCTCTGGAACCCTACAGAATACTCCAGGACCCGACAGCACTCTACAAGACCCTTAGCAACACAACGGAACCTCACTAAAACCCTATGGGCTCCTACAGAACTCTGCAGGCGCCTACGGAACCCTACAGACCCCTACGGAACCCTACAGACACCTGCGGGCACTTACAGAACCCTGCAGGCCCCTACGGAACCCTACAGGTCCATACAGAACCCCACAGGGCCCTACGGAACTTTACCAGCCACTACGGAACTCTACGGGCCCCTACGGAACTCTGCAGAACCCTCCAGAACCTTACAGAATCCCACAGACTCCTACAGACTCCTGCGGGCACTTACACAATCCTAGAGGCCCCTACGGAACACTGCCAGCCCCTATGGAAGGAACCCTACGGGCCCCTACAGAACACTACTGGCTCCTGCGGTACTCTACAGGCCTCTAGGAAACCTACGAAGCTCTACGGAACCCTATGGATCCTTACGGAACAGTACGGGCCCCTTCAGACCTCTGCGGGCGCTTATGGAAACCTACAGGACCCTACGGAACTGTACGAGATTCTACAGAACCCTAGGGAACACTACAGGCCCCTACGGAACGATACGAGACTCTACAGGCCCCTAGGGAACACTACAGGCCCCTACGGAACGGTACGAGACTCTACAGGCCCCTAGGGAACACCACAGGCCCCTACGGAACCCTACACAACCCTCTGGAAACTTATGGCACCCTACAAGCTCCTACCAACCCCTGCGGGCACTTACACAACCCTACAGGTCCCTACGGAAATCTACGGGACTCCACGGGCCCCTAGGGAAGCCTACAGATTTCGACGGAACCCTACGAGCCCCTCTGGAACCCTACAGAATACTCCAGGACCCGACAGCACTCTACAAGACCCTTAGCAACACAACGGAACCTCACTAAAACCCTATGGGCTCCTACAGAACTCTGCAGGCGCCTACGGAACCCTACAGACCCCTACGGAACCCTACAGACACCTGCGGGCACTTACAGAACCCTGCAGGCCCCTACGGAACCCTACAGGTCCATACAGAACCCCACAGGGCCCTACGGAACTTTACCAGCCACTACGGAACTCTACGGGCCCCTACGGAACCCTGCAGAACCCTCCAGAACCTTACAGAATCCCACAGACTCCTACAGACTCCTGCGGGCACTTACACAATCCTAGAGGCCCCTACGGAACACTGCCAGCCCCTATGGAAGGAACCCTACGGGCCCCTACAGAACACTACTGGCTCCTGCGGTACTCTACAGGCCTCTAGGAAACCTACGAAGCTCTATGGAGCCCTGTGGATCCTTACGGAACAGGACGGGCCCCTTCAGACCTCTGCGGGCGCTTATGGAAACCTACAGGACCCTACGGAACTGTACAAGACTCTACAGGACCCTAGGGAACACCACAGGCCCCTACGGAACCGTACGAGACTCTACAGGCCCCTAGGGAACACCACAGGCCCCTACGGAACCCTACACAACCCTCTGGAAACTTATGGCACCCTACAAGCTCCTACCAACCCCTGCGGGCACTTACACAACCCTACAGGTCCCTAGGGGACTCTATGGGCCCCTAGGGAAGCCTACAGATTTTGACGGAACCCTACGAGCCCCTCTGGAACCCTACAGAATACTCCAGGACCCGACAGCACTCTACAAGACCCTTAGCGACACAACAGAACCTCACTAAAACCCTACGGGCCCCTACAGAACACTACTTGCTCCTGTGGTACTCTACAGGCCTCTAGGGAACCTACGAAGCTCTACGGAACCCTATGGATCCTTACGGAACAGTACGGGCCCCTTCAGACCTCTGCGGGCGCTTATGGAAACCTACAGGCCCCTACGGAACCGTACGAGAGTCTACAGGCCCCTAGGGAACACTACAGGCCCCTACGGAACGGTACGAGACTCTAGAGGCCCCTAGGGAACACCACAGGCCCCTACGGAACCCTACACAACCCTCTGGAAACTTATGGCACCCTAGAAGCTCCTACCAACCCCTGCGGGCACTTACACAACCCTACAGGTCCCTACGGAAATCTACGGGACTCCACGGGCCCCTAGGGAAGCCTACAGATTTCGACGGAACCCTACGAGCCCCTCTGGAACCCTACAGAATACTCCAGGACCCGACAGCACTCTACAAGACCCTTAGCAACACAACGGAACCTCACTAAAACCCTATGGGCTCCTACAGAACTCTGCAGGCGCCTACGGAACCCTACAGACCCCTACGGAACCCTACAGACACCTGCGGGCACTTACAGAACCCTGCAGGCCCCTACGGAACCCTACAGGTCCATACAGAACCCCACAGGGCCCTACGGAACTTTACCAGCCACTACGGAACTCTACGGGCCCCTACGGAACTCTGCAGAACCCTCCAGAACCTTACAGAATCCCACAGACTCCTACAGACTCCTGCGGGCACTTACACAATCCTAGAGGCCCCTACGGAACACTGCCAGCCCCTATGGAAGGAACCCTACGGGCCCCTACAGAACACTACTGGCTCCTGCGGTACTCTACAGGCCTCTAGGAAACCTACGAAGCTCTACGGAACCCTATGGATCCTTACGGAACAGTACGGGCCCCTTCAGACCTCTGCGGGCGCTTATGGAAACCTACAGGACCCTACGGAACTGTACGAGATTCTACAGAACCCTAGGGAACACTACAGGCCCCTACGGAACGATACGAGACTCTACAGGCCCCTAGGGAACACTACAGGCCCCTACGGAACGGTACGAGACTCTACAGGCCCCTAGGGAACACCACAGGCCCCTACGGAACCCTACACAACCCTCTGGAAACTTATGGCACCCTACAAGCTCCTACCAACCCCTGCGGGCACTTACACAACCCTACAGGTCCCTACGGAAATCTACGGGACTCCACGGGCCCCTAGGGAAGCCTACAGATTTCGACGGAACCCTACGAGCCCCTCTGGAACCCTACAGAATACTCCAGGACCCGACAGCACTCTACAAGACCCTTAGCAACACAACGGAACCTCACTAAAACCCTATGGGCTCCTACAGAACTCTGCAGGCGCCTACGGAACCCTACAGACCCCTACGGAACCCTACAGACACCTGCGGGCACTTACAGAACCCTGCAGGCCCCTACGGAACCCTACAGGTCCATACAGAACCCCACAGGGCCCTACGGAACTTTACCAGCCACTACGGAACTCTACGGGCCCCTACGGAACTCTGCAGAACCCTCCAGAACCTTACAGAATCCCACAGACTCCTACAGACTCCTGCGGGCACTTACACAATCCTAGAGGCCCCTACGGAACACTGCCAGCCCCTATGGAAGGAACCCTACGGGCCCCTACAGAACACTACTGGCTCCTGCGGTACTCTACAGGCCTCTAGGAAACCTACGAAGCTCTATGGAGCCCTGTGGATCCTTACGGAACAGGACGGGCCCCTTCAGACCTCTGCGGGCGCTTATGGAAACCTACAGGACCCTACGGAACTGTACAAGACTCTACAGGACCCTAGGGAACACCACAGGCCCCTACGGAACCGTACGAGACTCTACAGGCCCCTAGGGAACACCACAGGCCCCTACGGAACCCTACACAACCCTCTGGAAACTTATGGCACCCTACAAGCTCCTACCAACCCCTGCGGGCACTTACACAACCCTACAGGTCCCTAGGGGACTCTATGGGCCCCTAGGGAAGCCTACAGATTTTGACGGAACCCTACGAGCCCCTCTGGAACCCTACAGAATACTCCAGGACCCGACAGCACTCTACAAGACCCTTAGCGACACAACAGAACCTCACTAAAACCCTACGGGCCCCTACAGAACACTACTTGCTCCTGTGGTACTCTACAGGCCTCTAGGGAACCTACGAAGCTCTACGGAACCCTATGGATCCTTACGGAACAGTACGGGCCCCTTCAGACCTCTGCGGGCGCTTATGGAAACCTACAGGACCCTACGGAACTGTACGAGACTCTAGAGGCCCCTAGGGAACACTACAGGCCCCTACGGAACCGTACGAGAGTCTACAGGCCCCTAGGGAACACTACAGGCCCCTACGGAACGGTACGAGACTCTAGAGGCCCCTAGGGAACACCACAGGCCCCTACGGAACCCTACACAACCCTCTGGAAACTTATGGCACCCTAGAAGCTCCTACCAACCCCTGCGGGCACTTACACAACCCTACAGGTCCCTACGGAAATCTACGGGACTCCACGGGCCCCTAGGGAAGCCTACAGATTTTGACGGAACCCTACGAGCCCCTCTGGAACCCTACAGAATACTCCAGGACCCGACAGCACTCTACAAGACCCTTAGCAACACAACGGAATATCACTAAAACCCTATGGGCTCCTACAGAACACTGCAGGTGCCTACGGAACCCTACAGACCCGTACGAAACCCTACAGACACCTGTGGGCACTTACAGAACCCTGCAGGCCCCTACAGAACCCTACAGGTCCATACAGAACCCCACAGGGCCCTACGGAACTTTACCAGCCACTACGGAACTCTACGGGCCCCTACAGAACCCTGCAGAACCCTCCGGAACCTTACAGAATCCCACAGACTCCTACAGACTGCTGCGGGCACTTACACAATCCTAGAGGCCCCTACGGAACACTACCAGCCCCTACGGAAGGAACCCTACGGGCCCCTACAGAACACTACTGGCTCCTGCGGTACTCTACAGGCCTCTAGGGAACCTACGAAGCTCTACGGAACCCTATGGATCCTTACGGAACAGTATGGGCCCCTTCAGACCTCTGCGGGCGCTTATGGAAACCTACAGGACCCTACGGAACTGTACGAGACTCTACAGGCCCCTAGGGAACACTACAGGCCCCTACGGAACGGTACGAGACTCTACAGGCCCCTAGGGAACACCACAGGCCCCTACGGAACCCTACACAACCCTCTGGAAACTTATGGCACCCTACAAGCTCCTACCAACCCCTGCGGGCACTTACACAACCCTACAGGCCCCTACGGAAATGTACGGGACTCTATGGGCCCCTAGGGAAGCCTACAGATTTTGACGGAACCCTACGAGCCCCTCTGGAACCCTACAGAATACTCCAGGACCCGACAGCACTCTACAAGACCCTTAGCAACACAACGGAACCTCACTAAAACCCTATGGGCTCCTACAGAACACTGCAGGTGCCTACGAAACCCTGCAGGCCCCTACGGAACCCTACAGACACCTGCGGGCACTTACAGAACCCTGCAGGCCCCTACGGAACCCTACAGGTCCATACAGAACCCCACAGGGCCCTAGGGAACTTTACCAGCCACTACGGAACTCTACGGGCCCCTACGGAACCCTGCAGAACCCTCCGGAACCTTACAGAATCCCACAGACTCCTACAGACTCCTGCGGGCACTTACACAATCCTAGAGGCCCCTACGGAACACTGCCAGCCCCTATGGAAGGAACCCTACGGGCCCCTACAGAACACTACTGGCTCCTGCGGTACTCTACAGGCCTCTAGGAAACCTACGAAGCTCTACGGAACCCTATGGATCCTTACGGAACAGTACGGGCCCCTTCAGACCTCTGCGGGCGCTTATGGAAACCTACAGGACCCTACGGAACTGTACGAGATTCTACAGAACCCTAGGGAACACTACAGGCCCCTACGGAACGATACGAGACTCTACAGGCCCCTAGGGAACACTACAGGCCCCTACGGAACCGTACGAGACTCTACAGGCCCCTAGGGAACACCACAGGCCCCTACGGAACCCTACACAACCCTCTGGAAACTTATGGCACCCTACAAGCTCCTACCAACCCCTGCGGGCACTTACACAACCCTACAGGTCCCTACGGAAATCTACGGGACTCCACGGGCCCCTAGGGAAGCCTACAGATTTCGACGGAACCCTACGAGCCCCTCTGGAACCCTACAGAATACTCCAGGACCCGACAGCACTCTACAAGACCCTTAGCAACACAACGGAATATCACTAAAACCCTATGGGCTCCTACAGAACTCTGCAGGCGCCTACGGAACCCTACAGACCCCTACAGAACCCTACAGACACCTGCGGGCACTTACAGAACCCTGCAGGCCCCTACGGAACCCTACAGGTCCATACAGAACCCCACAGGGCCCTAGGGAACTTTACCAGCCACTACGGAACTCTACGGGCCCCTACAGAACCCTGCAGAACCCTCCAGAACCTTACAGAATCCCACAGACTCCTACAGACTGCTGCGGGCACTTACACAACCCTACAGGCCCCTACGGAACACTACCAGCCCCTACGGAAGGAACCCTACGGGCCCCTACAGAACACTACTGGCTCCTGCGGTACTCTACAGGCCTCTAGGGAACCTACGAAGCTCTACGGAACCCTATGGATCCTTACGGAACAGTACGGGCCCCTTCAGACCTCTGCGGGCGCTTATGGAAACCTACAGGACCCTACGGAACTGTACGAGACTCTACAGGCCCCTAGGGAACACTACAGGCCCCTACGGAACCGTACGAGACTCTACAGGCCCCTAGGGAACACCACAGGCCCCTACGGAACCCTACACAACCCTCTGGAAACTTATGGCACCCTACAAGCTCCTACCAACCCCTGCGGGCACTTACACAACCCTACAGGCCCCTACGGAAATCTACGGGACTCTATGGGCCCCTAGGGAAGCCTACAGATTTTGACGGAACCCTACGAGCCCCTCTGGAACCCTACAGAATACTCCAGGACCCGACAGCACTCTACAAGACCCTTAGCAACACAACGGAACCTCACTAAAACCCTATGGGCTCCTACAGAACACTGCAGGTGCCTACGGAACCCTGCAGGCCCCTACGGAACCCTACAGACACCTGCGGGCACTTACAGAACCCTGCAGGCCCCTACGGAACCCTACAGGTCCATACAGAACCCCACAGGGCCCTAGGGAACTTTACCAGCCACTACGGAACTCTACGGGCCCCTACGGAACCCTGCAGAACCCTCCGGAACCTTACAGAATCCCACAGACTCCTACAGACTCCTGCGGGCACTTACACAATCCTAGAGGCCCCTACGGAACACTGCCAGCCCCTATGGAAGGAACCCTACGGGCCCCTACAGAACACTACTGGCTCCTGCGGTACTCTACAGGCCTCTAGGAAACCTACGAAGCTCTATGGAGCCCTGTGGATCCTTACGGAACAGGACGGGCCCCTTCAGACCTCTGCGGGCGCTTATGGAAACCTACAGGACCCTACGGAACTGTACGAGATTCTACAGAACCCTAGGGAACACCACAGGCCCCTACGGAACCGTACGAGACTCTAGAGACCCCTAGGGAACACCACAGGCCCCTACGGAACCCTACACAACCCTCTGGAAACTTATGGCACCCTACAAGCTCCTACCAACCCCTGCGGGCACTTACACAACCCTACAGGTCCCTACGGAAATCTACGGGACTCCACGGGCCCCTAGGGAAGCCTACAGATTTCGACAGAACCTTACGAGCCCCTCTGGAACCCTACAGAATACTCCAGGACCCGACAGCACTCTACAAGACCCTTAGCAACACAACGGAACCTCACTAAAAGCCTATGGGCTCCTACAGAACACTGCAGGCGCCTACGGAACCCTACAGACCCGTACGGAACCCTACAGACACCTGTGGGCACTTACAGAACCCTGCAGGCCCCTACAGAACCCTACAGGTCCATACAGAACCCCACAGGGCCCTACGGAACTTTACCAGCCACTACGGAACTCTACGGGCCCCTACAGAACCCTGCAGAACCCTCCAGAACCTTACAGAATCCCACAGACTCCTACAGACTGCTGCGGGCACTTACACAACCCTACAGGCCCCTACGGAACACTACCAGCCCCTACGGAAGGAACCCTACGGGCCCCTACAGAACACTACTGGCTCCTGCGGTACTCTACAGGCCTCTAGGGAACCTACGAAGCTCTACGGAGGCCTATGGATCCTTACCAAACAGTACGGGCCCCTTCAGACCTCTGCGGGCGCTTATGGAAACCTACAGGACCCTACGGAACTGTACAAGACTCTACAGGCCCCTAGGGAACACTACAGGCCCCTACGGAACGGTACGAGACTCTACAGGCCCCTAGGGAACACCACAGGCCCCTACGGAACCCTACACAACCCTCTGGAAACTTATGGCACCCTACAAGCTCCTACCAACCCCTGCGGGCACTTACACAACCCTACAGGCCCCTACGGAAATCTACGGGACTCTATGGGCCCCTAGGGAAGCCTACAGATTTTGACGGAACCCTACGAGCCCCTCTGGAACCCTACAGAATACTCCAGGACCCGACAGCACTCTACAAGACCCTTAGCAACACAACGGAACCTCACTAAAACCCTATGGGCTCCTACAGAACACTGCAGGTGCCTACGAAACCCTGCAGGCCCCTACGGAACCCTACAGACACCTGCGGGCACTTACAGAACCCTGCAGGCCCCTACGGAACCCTACAGGTCCATACAGAACCCCACAGGGCCCTGGGGAACTTTACCAGCCACTACGGAACTCTACGGGCCCCTACGGAACCCTGCAGAACCCTCCGGAACCTTACAGAATCCCACAGACTCCTACAGACTGCTGCGGGCACTTACACAATCCTAGAGGCCCCTACGGAACACTGCCAGCCCCTATGGAAGGAACCCTACGGGCCCCTACAGAACACTACTGGCTCCTGCGGTACTCTACAGGCCTCTAGGAAACCTACGAAGCTCTATGGAGCCCTGTGGATCCTTACGGAACAGGACGGGCCCCTTCAGACCTCTGCGGGCGCTTATGGAAACCTACAGGACCCTACGGAACTGTACGAGATTCTACAGAACCCTAGGGAACACCACAGGCCCCTACGGAACCGTACGAGACTCTAGAGGCCCCTAGGGAACACCACAGGCCCCTACGGAACCCTACACAACCCTCTGGAAACTTATGGCACCCTACAAGCTCCTACCAACCCCTGCGAGCACTTACACAACCCTACAGGTCCCTACGGAAATCTACGGGACTCCACGGGCCCCTAGGGAAGCCTACAGATTTCGACAGAACCCTACGAGCCCCTCTGGAACCCTACAGAATACTCCAGGACCCGACAGCACTCTACAAGACCCTTAGCAACACAACGGAACCTCACTAAAAGCCTATGGGCTCCTACAGAACACTGCAGGTGCCTACGGAACCCTACAGACCCCTACGGAACCCTACAGACACCTGTGGGCACTTACAGAACCCTGCAGGCCCCTACAGAACCCTACAGGTCCATACAGAACCCCACAGGGCCCTACGGAACTTTACCAGCCACTACGGAACTCTACGGGCCCCTACAGAACCCTGGAGAACCCTCCAGAACCTTACAGAATCCCACAGACTCCTACAGACTGCTGCGGGCACTTACACAACCCTACAGGCCCCTACGGAACACTACCAGCCCCTACGGAAGGAACCCTACGGGCCCCTACAGAACACTACTGGCTCCTGCGGTACTCTACAGGCCTCTAGGGAACCTACGAAGCTCTACGGAGGCCTATGGATCCTTACGGAACAGTACGGGCCCCTTCAGACCTCTGCGGGCGCTTATGGAAACCTACAGGACCCTACGGAACTGTACGAGACTCTACAGGCCCCTAGGGAACACTACAGGCCCCTACGGAACCGTACGAGACTCTACAGGCCCCTAGGGAACACCACAGGCCCCTACGGAACCCTACACAACCCTCTGGAAACTTATGGCATCCTACAAGCTCCTACCAACCCCTGCGGGCACTTACACAACCCTACAGGCCCCTACGGAAATCTACGAGACTCTATGGGCCCCTAGGGAAGCCTACAGATTTTGACGGAACCCTACGAGCCCCTCTGGAACCCTACAGAATACTCCAGGACCCGACAGCACTCTACAAGACCCTTAGCAACACAACGGAACCTCACTAAAACCCTATGGGCTCCTACAGAACACTGCAGGTGCCTACGAAACCCTGCAGGCCCCTACGGAACCCTACAGACACCTGCGGGCACTTACAGAACCCTGCAGGCCCCTACGGAACCCTACAGGTCCATACAGAACCCCACAGGGCCCTAGGGAACTTTACCAGCCACTACGGAACTCTACGGGCCCCTACGGAACCCTGCAGAACCCTCCGGAACCTTACAGAATCCCACAGATTCCTACAGACTCCTGCGGGCACTTACACAATCCTAGAGGCCCCTACGGAACACTGCCAGCCCCTATGGAAGGAACCCTACGGGCCCCTACAGAACACTACTGGCTCCTGCGGTACTCTACAGGCCTCTAGGAAACCTACAAAGCTCTATGGAGCCCTGTGGATCCTTACGGAACAGTACGGGCCCCTTCAGACCTCTGCGGGCGCTTATGGAAACCTACAGGACCCTACGGAACTGTACGAGACTCTACAGAACCCTAGGGAACACCACAGGCCCCTACGGAACCGTACGAGACTCTAGAGGCCCCTAGGGAACACCACAGGCCCCTACGGAACCCTACACAACCCTCTGGAAACTTATGGCACCCTACAAGCTCCTACCAACCCCTGCGGGCACTTACACAACCCTACAGGTCCCTACGGAAATCTACGGGACTCCACGGGCCCCTAGGGAAGCCTACAGATTTCGACAGAACCCTACGAGCCCCTCTGGAACCCTACAGAATACTCCAGGACCCGACAGCACTCTACAAGACCCTTAGCAACACAACGGAACCTCACTAAAAGCCTATGGGCTCCTACAGAACACTGCAGGCGCCTACGGAACCCTACAGACACCTGTGGGCACTTACAGAACCCTGCAGGCCCCTACAGAACCCTACAGGTCCATACAGAACCCCACAGGGCCCTACGGAACTTTACCAGCCACTACGGAACTCTACGGGCCCCTACAGAACCCTGCAGAACCCTCCAGAACCTTACAGAATCCCACAGACTCCTACAGACTCCTGCGGGCACTTACACAACCCTACAGGCCCCTACGGAACACTACCAGCCCCTACGGAAGGAACCCTACGGGCCCCTACAGAACACTACTGGCTCCTGCGGTACTCTACAGGCCTCTAGGGAACCTACGAAGCTCTACGGAGGCCTATGGATCCTTACGGAACAGTACGGGCCCCTTCAGACCTCTGCGGGCGCTTATGGAAACCTACAGGACCCTACGGAACTGTACAAGACTCTACAGGCCCCTAGGGAACACTACAGGCCCCTACGGAACGGTACGAGACTCTACAGGCCCCTAGGGAACACTACAGGCCCCTACGGAACCGTACGACACTCTACAGGCCCCTAGGGAACACCACAAGCCCCTACGGAACCCTACACAACCCTCTGGAAACTTATGGCACCCTACAAGCTCCTACCAACCCCTGCGGGCACTTACACAACCCTACAGGCCCCTACGGAAATCTACAGGACTCTATGGGCCTCTAGGGAAGCCTACAGATTTTGACGGAACCCTACGAGCCCCTCTGGAACCCTACAGAATACTCCAGGACCCGACAGCACTCTACAAGACCCTTAGCAACACAATGGAATATCACTAAAACCCTATGGGCTCCTACAGAACACTGCAGGTGCCTACGGAACCCTACAGACCCGTACGAAACCCTACAGACACCTGTGGGCACTTACAGAACCCTGCAGGCCCCTACAGAACCCTACAGGTCCATACAGAACCCCACAGGGCCCTACGGAACTTTACCAGCCACTACGGAACTCTACGGGCCCCTACGGAACCCTGCAGAACCCTCCGGAACCTTACAGAATCCCACAGACTCCTACAGACTGCTGCGGGCACTTACACAACCCTACAGGCCCCTAGGGAACACTACCAGCCCCTACGGAAGGAACCCTACGGGCCCCTACAGAACACTACTGGCTCCTGCGGTACTCTACAGGCCTCTAGGGAACCTACGAAGCTCTACGGAACCCTATGGATCCTTACGGAACAGTACGGGCCCCTTCAGACCTCTGCGGGCGCTTATGGAAACCTACAGGACCCTACGGAACTGTACGAGACTCTACAGGCCCCTAGGGAACACTACAGGCCCCTACGGAACGGTACGAGACTCTACAGGCCCCTAGGGAACACCACAGGCCCCTACGGAACCCTACACAACCCTCTGGAAACTTATGGCACCCTACAAGCTCCTACCAACCCCTGCGGGCACTTACACAACCCTACAGGCCCCTACGGAAATCTACGGGACTCTATGGGCCCCTAGGGAAGCCTACAGATTTTGACGGAACCCTACGAGCCCCTCTGGAACCCTACAGAATACTCCAGGACCCGACAGCACTCTACAAGACCCTTAGCAACACAACGGAACCTCACTAAAACCCTATGGGCTCCTACAGAACACTGCAGGTGCCTACGAAACCCTGCAGGCCCCTACGGAACCCTACAGACACCTGCGGGCACTTACAGAACCCTGCAGGCCCCTACGGAACCCTACAGGTCCATACAGAACCCCACAGGGCCCTAGGGAACTTTACCAGCCACTACGGAACTCTACGGGCCCCTACGGAACCCTGCAGAACCCTCCGGAACCTTACAGAATCCCACAGACTCCTACAGACTCCTGCGGGCACTTACACAATCCTAGAGGCCCCTACGGAACACTGCCAGCCCCTATGGAAGGAACCCTACGGGCCCCTACAGAACACTACTGGCTCCTGCGGTACTCTACAGGCCTCTACGAAACCTACGAAGCTCTATGGAGCCCTGTGGATCCTTACGGAACAGGACGGGCCCCTTCAGACCTCTGCGGGCGCTTATGGAAACCTACAGGACCCTACGGAACTGTACGAGATTCTACAGAACCCTAGGGAACACCACAGGCCCCTACGGAACCGTACGAGACTCTAGAGGCCCCTAGGGAACACCACAGGCCCCTACGGAACCCTACACAACCCTCTGGAAACTTATGGCACCCTAGAAGCTCCTACCAACCCCTGCGGGCACTTACACAACCCTACAGGTCCCTACGGAAATCTACGGGACTCCACGGGCCCCTAGGGAAGCCTACAGATTTCGACAGAACCCTACGAGCCCCTCTGGAACCCTACAGAATACTCCAGGACCCGACAGAACTCTACAAGACCCTTAGCAACACAACGGAACCTCACTAAAAGCCTATGGGCTCCTACAGAACACTGCAGGCGCCTACGGAACCCTACAGACCCGTACGGAACCCTACAGACACCTGTGGGCACTTACAGAACCCTGCAGGCCCCTACAGAACCCTACAGGTCCATACAGAACCCCACAGGGCCCTACGGAACTTTACCAGCCACTACGGAACTCTACGGGCCCCTACAGAACCCTGCAGAACCCTCCAGAACCTTACAGAATCCCACAGACTCCTACAGACTCCTGCGGGCACTTACACAACCCTACAGGCCCCTACGGAACACTACCAGCCCCTACGGAAGGAACCCTACGGGCCCCTACAGAACACTACTGGCTCCTGCGGTACTCTACAGGCCTCTAGGGAACCTACGAAGCTCTACGGAGGCCTATGGATCCTTACGGAACAGTACGGGCCCCTTCAGACCTCTGCGGGCGCTTATGGAAACCTACAGGCCCCTACGGAACGGTACAAGACTCTACAGGCCCCTAGGGAACACTACAGGCCCCTACGGAACGGTACGAGACTCTACAGGCCCCTAGGGAACACTACAGGCCCCTACGGAACCGTACGAGACTCTACAGGCCCCTAGGGAACACCACAAGCCCCTACGGAACCCTACACAACCCTCTGGAAACTTATGGCACCCTACAAGCTCCTACCAACCCCTGCGGGCACTTACACAACCCTACAGGCCCCTACGGAAATCTACGGGACTCCACGGGCCCCTAGGGAAGCCTACAGATTTTGACGGAACCCTACGAGCCCCTCTGGAACCCTACAGAATACTCCAGGACCCGACAGCACTCTACAAGACCCTTAGCAACACAACGGAATATCACTAAAACCCTATGGGCTCCTACAGAACACTGCAGGTGCCTACGGAACCCTACAGACCCGTACGAAACCCTACAGACACCTGTGGGCACTTACAGAACCCTGCAGGCCCCTACAGAACCCTACAGGTCCATACAGAACCCCACAGGGCCCTACGGAACTTTACCAGCCACTACGGAACTCTACGGGCCCCTACAGAACCCTGCAGAACCCTCCGGAACCTTACAGAATCCCACAGACTCCTACAGACTCCTGCGGGCACTTACACAACCCTACAGGCCCCTACGGAACACTACCAGCCCCTACGGAAGGAACCCTACGGGCCCCTACAGAACACTACTGGCTCCTGCGGTACTCTACAGGCCTCTAGGGAACCTACGAAGCTCTACGGAGGCCTATGGATCCTTACGGAACAGTACGGGCCCCTTCAGACCTCTGCGGGCGCTTATGGAAACCTACAGGACCCTACGGAACTGTACGAGACTCTACAGGCCCCTAGGGAACACTACAGGCCCCTACGGAACGGTACGAGACTCTACAGGCCCCTAGGGAACACCACAGGCCCCTACGGAACCCTACACAACCCTCTGGAAACTTATGGCACCCTACAAGCTCCTACCAACCCCTGCGGGCACTTACACAACCCTACAGGCCCCTACGGAAATCTACGGGACTCTATGGGCCCCTAGGGAAGCCTACAGATTTTGACGGAACCCTACGAGCCCCTCTGGAACCCTACAGAATACTCCAGGACCCGACAGCACTCTACAAGACCCTTAGCAACACAACGGAACCTCACTAAAACCCTATGGGCTCCTACAGAACACTGCAGGTGCCTACGAAACCCTGCAGGCCCCTACGGAACCCTACAGACACCTGCGGGCACTTACAGAACCCTGCAGGCCCCTACGGAACCCTACAGGTCCATACAGAACCCCACAGGGCCCTAGGGAACTTTACCAGCCACTACGGAACTCTACGGGCCCCTACGGAACCCTGCAGAACCCTCCGGAACCTTACAGAATCCCACAGACTCCTACAGACTCCTGCGGGCACTTACACAATCCTAGAGGCCCCTACGGAACACTGCCAGCCCCTATGGAAGGAACCCTACGGGCCCCTACAGAACACTACTGGCTCCTGCGGTACTCTACAGGCCTCTAGGAAACCTACGAAGCTCTATGGAGCCCTGTGGATCCTTACGGAACAGGACGGGCCCCTTCAGACCTCTGCGGGCGCTTATGGAAACCTACAGGACCCTACGGAACTGTACGAGATTCTACAGAACCCTAGGGAACACCACAGGCCCCTACGGAACCGTACGAGACTCTAGAGGCCCCTAGGGAACACCACAGGCCCCTACGGAACCCTACACAACCCTCTGGAAACTTATGGCACCCTAGAAGCTCCTACCAACCCCTGCGGGCACTTACACAACCCTACAGGTCCCTACGGAAATCTACGGGACTCCACGGGCCCCTAGGGAAGCCTACAGATTTCGACAGAACCCTACGAGCCCCTCTGGAACCCTACAGAATACTCCAGGACCCGACAGAACTCTACAAGACCCTTAGCAACACAACGGAACCTCACTAAAAGCCTATGGGCTCCTACAGAACACTGCAGGCGCCTACGGAACCCTACAGACCCGTACGGAACCCTACAGACACCTGTGGGCACTTACAGAACCCTGCAGGCCCCTACAGAACCCTACAGGTCCATACAGAACCCCACAGGGCCCTAGGGAACTTTACCAGCCACTACGGAACTCTACGGGCCCCTACAGAACCCTGCAGAACCCTCCAGAACCTTACAGAATCCCACAGACTCCTACAGACTCCTGCGGGCACTTACACAACCCTACAGGCCCCTACGGAACACTACCAGCCCCTACGGAAGGAACCCTACGGGCCCCTACAGAACACTACTGGCTCCTGCGGTACTCTACAGGCCTCTAGGGAACCTACGAAGCTCTACGGAGGCCTATGGATCCTTACGGAACAGTACGGGCCCCTTCAGACCTCTGCGGGCGCTTATGGAAACCTACAGGCCCCTACGGAACGGTACAAGACTCTACAGGCCCCTAGGGAACACTACAGGCCCCTACGGAACGGTACGAGACTCTACAGGCCCCTAGGGAACACTACAGGCCCCTACGGAACCGTACGAGACTCTACAGGCCCCTAGGGAACACCACAAGCCCCTACGGAACCCTACACAACCCTCTGGAAACTTATGGCACCCTACAAGCTCCTACCAACCCCTGCGGGCACTTACACAACCCTACAGGCCCCTACGGAAATCTACGGGACTCCACGGGCCCCTAGGGAAGCCTACAGATTTTGACGGAACCCTACGAGCCCCTCTGGAACCCTACAGAATACTCCAGGACCCGACAGCACTCTACAAGACCCTTAGCAACACAACGGAATATCACTAAAACCCTATGGGCTCCTACAGAACACTGCAGGTGCCTACGGAACCCTACAGACCCGTACGAAACCCTACAGACACCTGTGGGCACTTACAGAACCCTGCAGGCCCCTACAGAACCCTACAGGTCCATACAGAACCCCACAGGGCCCTACGGAACTTTACCAGCCACTACGGAACTCTACGGGCCCCTACAGAACCCTGCAGAACCCTCCGGAACCTTACAGAATCCCACAGACTCCTACAGACTGCTGCGGGCACTTACACAACCCTACAGGCCCCTACGGAACACTACCAGCCCCTACGGAAGGAACCCTACGGGCCCCTACAGAACACTACTGGCTCCTGCGGTACTCTACAGGCCTCTAGGGAACCTACGAAGCTCTACGGAGGCCTATGGATCCTTACGGAACAGTACGGGCCCCTTCAGACCTCTGCGGGCGCTTATGGAAACCTACAGGACCCTACGGAACTGTACGAGACTCTACAGGCCCCTAGGGAACACTACAGGCCCCTACGGAACGGTACGAGACTCTACAGGCCCCTAGGGAACACCACAGGCCCCTACGGAACCCTACACAACCCTCTGGAAACTTATGGCACCCTACAAGCTCCTACCAACCCCTGCGGGCACTTACACAACCCTACAGGCCCCTACGGAAATCTACGGGACTCTATGGGCCCCTAGGGAAGCCTACAGATTTTGACGGAACCCTACGAGCCCCTCTGGAACCCTACAGAATACTCCAGGACCCGACAGCACTCTACAAGACCCTTAGCAACACAACGGAACCTCACTAAAACCCTATGGGCTCCTACAGAACACTGCAGGTGCCTACGAAACCCTGCAGGCCCCTACGGAACCCTACAGACACCTGCGGGCACTTACAGAACCCTGCAGGCCCCTACGGAACCCTACAGGTCCATACAGAACCCCACAGGGCCCTAGGGAACTTTACCAGCCACTACGGAACTCTACGGGCCCCTACGGAACCCTGCAGAACCCTCCGGAACCTTACAGAATCCCACAGACTCCTACAGACTCCTGCGGGCACTTACACAATCCTAGAGGCCCCTACGGAACACTGCCAGCCCCTATGGAAGGAACCCTACGGGCCCCTACAGAACACTACTGGTTCCTGCGGTACTCTACAGGCCTCTAGGAAACCTACAAAGCTCTATGGAGCCCTGTGGATCCTTACAAAACAGGACGGGCCCCTTCAGACCTCTGCGGGCGCTTATGGAAACCTACAGGACCCTACGGAACTGTACGAGACTCTACAGGACCCTAGGGAACACCACAGGCCCCTACGGAACCGTACGAGACTCTAGAGGCCCCTAGGGAACACCACAGGCCCCTACGGAACCCTACACAACCCTCTGGAAACTTATGGCACCCTACAAGCTCCTACCAACCCCTGCGGGCACTTACACAACCCTACAGGCCCCTACGGAAATCTACGGGACTCCACGGGCCCCTAGGGAAGCCTACAGATTTCGACAGAACCGTACGAGCCCCTCTGGAACCCTACAGAATACTCCAGGACCCGACAGCACTCTACAAGACCCTTAGCAACACAACGGAACCTCACTAAAAGCCTATGGGCTCCTACAGAACACTGCAGGCGCCTACGGAACCCTACAGACCCGTACGGAACCCTACAGACACCTGTGGGCACTTACAGAACCCTGCAGGCCCCTACAGAACCCTACAGGTCCATACAGAACCCCACAGGGCCCTACGGAACTTTACCAGCCACTACGGAACTCTACGGGCCCCTACAGAACCCTGCAGAACCCTCCAGAACCTTACAGAATCCCACAGACTCCTACAGACTGCTGCGGGCACTTACACAACCCTACAGGCCCCTACGGAACACTACCAGCCCCTACGGAAGGAACCCTACGGGCCCCTACAGAACACTACTGGCTCCTGCGGTACTCTACAGGCCTCTAGGGAACCTACGAAGCTCTACGGAGGCCTATGGATCCTTACGGAACAGTACGGGCCCCTTCAGACCTCTGCGGGCGCTTATGGAAACCTACAGGACCCTACGGAACTGTACAAGACTCTACAGGCCCCTAGGGAACACTACAGGCCCCTACGGAACGGTACGAGACTCTACAGGCCCCTAGGGAACACTACAGGCCCCTACGGAACCGTACGAGACTCTACAGGCCCCTAGGGAACACCACAAGCCCCTACGGAACCCTACACAACCCTCTGGAAACTTATGGCACCCTACAAGCTCCTACCAACCCCTGCGGGCACTTACACAACCCTACAGGCCCCTATGGAAATCTACGGGACTCTATGGGCCTCTAGGGAAGCCTACAGATTTTGACGGAACCCTACGAGCCCCTCTGGAACCCTACAGAATACTCCAGGACCCGACAGCACTCTACAAGACCCTTAGCAACACAACGGAATATCACTAAAACCCTATGGGCTCCTACAGAACACTGCAGGTGCCTACGGAACCCTACAGACCCGTACGAAACCCTACAGACACCTGTGGGCACTTACAGAACCCTGCAGGCCCCTACAGAACCCTACAGGTCCATACAGAACCCCACAGGGCCCTACGGAACTTTACCAGCCACTACGGAACTCTACGGGCCCCTACAGAACCCTGCAGAACCCTCCGGAACCTTACAGAATCCCACAGACTCCTACAGACTGCTGCGGGCACTTACACAACCCTACAGGCCCCTACGGAACACTACCAGCCCCTACGGAAGGAACCCTACGGGCCCCTACAGAACACTACTGGCTCCTGCAGTACTCTACAGGCCTCTAGGGAACCTACGAAGCTCTACGGAACCCTATGGATCCTTACGGAACAGTACGGGCCCCTTCAGACCTCTGCGGGCGCTTATGGAAACCTACAGGACCCTACGGAACTGTACGAGACTCTACAGGCCCCTAGGGAACACTACAGGCCCCTACGGAACGGTACGAGACTCTACAGGCCCCTAGGGAACACCACAGGCCCCTACGGAACCCTACACAACCCTCTGGAAACTTATGGCACCCTACAAGCTCCTACCAACCCCTGCGGGCACTTACACAACCCTACAGGTCCCTACGGGACTCTATGGGCCCCTAGGGAAGCCTACAGATTTCGACGGAACCCTACGAGCCCCTCTGGAACCCTACAGAATACTCCAGGACCCGACAGCACTCTGCAAGACCCTTAGCAACACAACGGAACCTCACTAAAACCCTATGGGCTCCTACAGAACTCTGCAGGCGCCTACGGAACCCTACAGACCCCTACGGAACCCTACAGACACCTGCGGGCACTTACAGAACCCTGCAGGCCCCTACAGAACCCTACAGGTCCATACAGAACCCCACAGGGCCCTAGGGAACTTTACCAGCCACTACGGAACTCTACGGGCCCCTACAGAACCCTGCAGAACCCTCCGGAACCTTACAGAATCCCACAGACTCCTACAGACTGCTGCGGGCACTTACACAACCCTACAGGCCCCTACGGAACACTACCAGCCCCTACGGAAGGAACCCTACGGGCCCCTACAGAACACTACTGGCTCCTGCGGTACTCTACAGGCCTCTAGGGAACCTACGAAGCTCTACGGAACCCTATGGATCCTTACGGAACAGTACGGGCCCCTTCAGACCTCTGCGGGCGCTTATGGAAACCTACAGGACCCTACGGAACTGTACGAGACTCTACAGGCCCCTAGGGAACACTACAGGCCCCTACGGAACGGTACGAGACTCTACAGGCCCCTAGGGAACACCACAGGCCCCTACGGAACCCTACACAACCCTCTGGAAACTTATGGCACCCTACAAGCTCCTACCAACCCCTGCGGGCACTTACACAACCCTACAGGCCCCTACGGAAATCTACGGGACTCTATGGGCCCCTAGGGAAGCCTACAGATTTTGACGGAACCCTACGAGCCCCTCTGGAACCCTACAGAATACTCCAGGACCCGACAGCACTCTACAAGACCCTTAGCAACACAACGGAACCTCACTAAAACCCTATGGGCTCCTACAGAACACTGCAGGTGCCTACGAAACCCTGCAGGCCCCTACGGAACCCTACAGACACCTGCGGGCACTTACAGAACCCTGCAGGCCCCTACGGAACCCTACAGGTCCATACAGAACCCCACAGGGCCCTACGGAACTTTACCAGCCACTACGGAACTCTACGGGCCCCTACGGAACCCTGCAGAACCCTCCGGAACCTTACAGAATCCCACAGACTCCTACAGACTGCTGCGGGCACTTACACAATCCTAGAGGCCCCTACGGAACACTGCCAGCCCCTATGGAAGGAACCCTACGGGCCCCTACAGAACACTACTGGTTCCTGCGGTACTCTACAGGCCTCTAGGAAACCTACGAAGCTCTATGGAGCCCTGTGGATCCTTACGGAACAGGACGGGCCCCTTCAGACCTCTGCGGGCGCTTATGGAAACCTACAGGACCCTACGGAACTGTACGAGATTCTACAGAACCCTAGGGAACACCACAGGCCCCTACGGAACCGTACGAGACTCTACAGGCCCCTAGGGAACACCACAGGCCCCTACGGAACCCTACACAACCCTCTGGAAACTTATGGCACCCTAGAAGCTCCTACCAACCCCTGCGGGCACTTACACAACCCTACAGGTCCCTACGGAAATCTACGGGACTCCACGGGCCCCTAGGGAAGCCTACAGATTTCGACAGAACCCTACGAGCCCCTCTGGAACCCTACAGAATACTCCAGGACCCGACAGCACTCTACAAGACCCTTAGCAACACAACGGAACCTCACTAAAAGCCTATGGGCTCCTACAGAACACTGCAGGCGCCTACGGAACCCTACAGACCCGTACGGAACCCTACAGACACCTGTGGGCACTTACAGAACCCTGCAGGCCCCTACAGAACCCTACAGGTCCATACAGAACCCCACAGGGCCCTACGGAACTTTACCAGCCACTACGGAACTCTACGGGCCCCTACAGAACCCTGCAGAACCCTCCAGAACCTTACAGAATCCCACAGACTCCTACAGACTGCTGCGGGCACTTACACAACCCTACAGGCCCCTACGGAACACTACCAGCCCCTACGGAAGGAACCCTACGGGCCCCTACAGAACACTACTGGCTCCTGCGGTACTCTACAGGCCTCTAGGGAACCTACGAAGCTCTACGGAGGCCTATGGATCCTTACGGAACAGTACGGGCCCCTTCAGACCTCTGCGGGCGCTTATGGAAACCTACAGGCCCCTACGGAACGGTACAAGACTCTACAGGCCCCTAGGGAACACTACAGGCCCCTACGGAACGGTACGAGACTCTACAGGCCCCTAGGGAACACTACAGGCCCCTACGGAACCGTACGAGACTCTACAGGCCCCTAGGGAACACCACAAGCCCCTACGGAACCCTACACAACCCTCTGGAAACTTATGGCACCCTACAAGCTCCTACCAACCCCTGCGGGCACTTACACAACCCTACAGGCCCCTACGGAAATCTACGGGACTCTATGGGCCTCTAGGGAAGCCTACAGATTTTGACGGAACCCTACGAGCCCCTCTGGAACCCTACAGAATACTCCAGGACCCGACAGCACTCTACAAGACCCTTAGCAACACAACGGAATATCACTAAAACCCTATGGGCTCCTACAGAACACTGCAGGTGCCTACGGGACCCGTACGAAACCCTACAGACACCTGTGGGCACTTACAGAACCCTGCAGGCCCCTACAGAACCCTACAGGTCCATACAGAACCCCACAGGGCCCTAGGGAACTTTACCAGCCACTACGGAACTCTACGGGCCCCTACAGAACCCTGCAGAACCCTCCGGAACCTTACAGAATCCCACAGACTCCTACAGACTGCTGCGGGCACTTACACAACCCTACAGGCCCCTACGGAACACTACCAGCCCCTACGGAAGGAACCCTACGGGCCCCTACAGAACACTACTGGCTCCTGCGGTACTCTACAGGCCTCTAGGGAACCTACGAAGCTCTACGGAACCCTATGGATCCTTACGGAACAGTACGGGCCCCTTCAGACCTCTGCGGGCGCTTATGGAAACCTACAGGACCCTACGGAACTGTACGAGACTCTACAGGCCCCTAGGGAACACTACAGGCCCCTACGGAACGGTACGAGACTCTACAGGCCCCTAGGGAACACCACAGGCCCCTACGGAACCCTACACAACCCTCTGGAAACTTATGGCACCCTACAAGCTCCTACCAACCCCTGCGGGCACTTACACAACCCTACAGGTCCCTACGGGACTCTATGGGCCCCTAGGGAAGCGTACAGATTTCGACGGAACCCTACGAGCCCCTCTGGAACCCTACAGAATACTCCAGGACCCGACAGCACTCTGCAAGACCCTTAGCAACACAACGGAACCTCACTAAAACCCTATGGGCTCCTACAGAACTCTGCAGGCGCCTACGGAACCCTACAGACCCCTACGGAACCCTACAGACACCTGCGGGCACTTACAGAACCCTGCAGGCCCCTACAGAACCCTACAGGTCCATACAGAACCCCACAGGGCCCTAGGGAACTTTACCAGCCACTACGGAACTCTACGGGCCCCTACAGAACCCTGCAGAACCCTCCGGAACCTTACAGAATCCCACAGACTCCTACAGACTGCTGCGGGCACTTACACAACCCTACAGGCCCCTACGGAACACTACCAGCCCCTACGGAAGGAACCCTACGGGCCCCTACAGAACACTACTGGCTCCTGCGGTACTCTACAGGCCTCTAGGGAACCTACGAAGCTCTACGGAACCCTATGGATCCTTACGGAACAGTACGGGCCCCTTCAGACCTCTGCGGGCGCTTATGGAAACCTACAGGACCCTACGGAACTGTACGAGACTCTACAGGCCCCTAGGGAACACTACAGGCCCCTACGGAACGGTACGAGACTCTACAGGCCCCTAGGGAACACCACAGGCCCCTACGGAACCCTACACAACCCTCTGGAAACTTATGGCACCCTACAAGCTCCTACCAACCCCTGCGGGCACTTACACAACCCTACAGGCCCCTACGGAAATCTACGGGACTCTATGGGCCCCTAGGGAAGCCTACAGATTTTGACGGAACCCTACGAGCCCCTCTGGAACCCTACAGAATACTCCAGGACCCGACAGCACTCTACAAGACCCTTAGCAACACAACGGAACCTCACTAAAACCCTATGGGCTCCTACAGAACACTGCAGGTGCCTACGAAACCCTGCAGGCCCCTACGGAACCCTACAGACACCTGCGGGCACTTACAGAACCCTGCAGGCCCCTACGGAACCCTACAGGTCCATACAGAACCCCACAGGGCCCTACGGAACTTTACCAGCCATTACGGAACTCTACGGGCCCCTACGGAACCCTGCAGAACCCTCTGGAACCTTACAGAATCCCACAGACTCCTACAGACTCCTGCGGGCACTTACACAATCCTAGAGGCCCCTACGGAACACTGCCAGCCCCTACGGAAGGAACCCTACGGGCCCCTACAGAACACTACTGGCTCCTGCGGTACTCTACAGGCCTCTAGGAAACCTACGAAGCTCTATGGAGCCCTGTGGATCCTTACAAAACAGGACGGGCCCCTTCAGACCTCTGCGGGCGCTTATGGAAACCTACAGGACCCTACGGAACCGTACGAGACTCTACAGGCCCCTAGGGAACACCACAAGCCCCTACGGAACCCTACACAACCCTCTGGAAACTTATGGCACCCTACAAGCTCCTACCAACCCCTGCGGGCACTTACACAACCCTACAGGCCCCTACGGAAATCTATGGGCCCCTAGGGAAGCATACAGATTTTGACGGAACCCTACGAGCCCCTCTGGAACCCTACAGAATACTCCAGGACCCGACAGCACTCTACAAGACCCTTAGCAACACAACGGAACCTCACTAAAACCCTATGGGCTCCTACAGAACTCTGCAGGCGCCTACGGAACCCTACAGACCCCTACGGAACCCTACAGACACCTGCGGGCACTTACAGAACCCTGCAGGCCCCTACAGAACCCTACAGGTCCATACAGAACCCCACAGGGCCCTACAGAACTTTACCAGCCACTACGGAACTCTACGGGCCCCTACGGAACCCTGCAGAACCCTCCGGAACCTTACAGAATCCCACGGATTCCTACAGACTCCTGCAGGCACTTACACAACCCTAGAGGCCCCTACGGAACACTGCCAGCCCCTATGGAAGGAACCCTACGGGCCCCTACAGAACACTACTGGCTCCTGCAGTACTCTACAGGCCTCTAGGGAACCTACGAAGCTCTACGGAACCCTATGGATCCTTACGGAACAGTACGGGCCCCTTCAGACCTCTGCGGGCGCTTATGGAAACCTACAGGACCCTACGGAACTGTACGAGACTCTACAGGCCCCTAGGGAACACTACAGGCCCCTACGGAACGGTACGAGACTCTACAGGCCCCTAGGGAACACCACAGGCCCCTACGGAACCCTACACAACCCTCCGGAAACATATGGCACCCTACAAGCTCCTACCAACCCCTGCGGGCACTTACACAACCCTACAGGCCCCTACGGAAATCTACGGGACTCTATGGGCCCCTAGGGAAGCCTACAGATTTCGACGGAACCCTACGAGCCCCTCTGGAACCCTACAGAATACTCCAGGACCCGACAGCACTCTACAAGACCCTTAGCAACACAACGGAACCTCACTAAAACCCTATGGGCTCCTACAGAACACTGCAGGTGCCTACGAAACCCTGCAGGCCCCTACGGAACCCTACAGACACCTGCGGGCACTTACAGAACCCTGCAGGCCCCTACGGAACCCTACAGGTCCATACAGAACCCCACAGGGCCCTACGGAACTTTACCAGCCACTACGGAACTCTACGGGCCCCTACGGAACCCTGCAGAACCCTCCGGAACCTTACAGAATCCCACAGACTCCTACAGACTGCTGCGGGCACTTACACAACCCTAGAGGCCCCTACGGAACACTGCCAGCCCCTACGGAAGGAACCCTACGGGCCCCTACAGAACACTACTGGCTCCTGCGGTACTCTACAGGCCTCTAGGAAACCTACGAAGCTATATGGAGCCCTGTGGATCCTTACGGAACAGTACGGGCCCCTTCAGACCTCTGCGGGCGCTTATGGAAACCTACAGGACCCTACGGAACTGTACGAGACTCTACAGGCCCCTGGGGAACACTACAGGCCCCTACGGAACGGTACGAGACTCTACAGGCCCCTAGGGAACACCACAGGCCCCTACGGAACCCTACACAACCCTCTGGAAACTTATGGCACCCTACAAGCTCCTACCAACCCCTGCGGGCACTTACACAACCCTACAGGTCCCTACGGAAATCTACGGGACTCCACGGGCCCCTAGGGAACCCTACAGATTTCGACGGAACCCTACGAGCCCCTCTGGAACCCTACAGAATACTCCAGGACCCGACAGCACTCTACAAGACCCTTAGCAACACAACGGAACCTCACTAAAACCCTATGGGCTCCTACAGAACTCTGCAGGCGCCTACGGAACCCTACAGACCCCTACGGAACCCTACAGACACCTGCGGGCACTTACAGAAGCCTGCAGGCCCCTACAGAACCCTACAGGTCCATACAGAACCCCACAGGGCCCTACGGAACTTTACCAGCCACTACGGAACTCTACGGGCCCCTACGGAACCCTGCAGAACCCTCCGGAACCTTACAGAATCCCACGGATTCCTACAGACTCCTGCAGGCACTTACACAACCCTAGAGGCCCCTACGGAACACTGCCAGCCCCTATGGAAGGAACCCTACGGGCCCCTACAGAACACTACTGGCTCCTGCTGTACTCTACAGGCCTCTAGGGAACCTACGAAGCTCTACGGAACCCTATGGATCCTTACGGAACAGTACGGGCCCCTTCAGACCTCTGCGGGTGCTTATGGAAACCTACAGGACCCTACGGAACTGTACGAGACTCTACAGGCCCCTAGGGAACACTACAGGCCCCTACGGAACGGTACGAGACTCTACAGGCCCCTAGGGAACACCACAGGCCCCTACGGAACCCTACACAACCCTCTGGAAACTTATGGCACCCTACAAGCTCCTACCAACCCCTGCGGGCACTTACACAACCCTACAGGCCCCTACGGAAATCTACGGGACTCTATGGGCCCCTAGGGAAGCCTACAGATTTTGACGGAACCCTACGAGCCCCTCTGGAACCCTACAGAATACTCCAGGACCCGACAGCACTCTACAAGACCCTTAGCAACACAACAGAACCTCACTAAAACCCTATGGGCTCCTACAGAACACTGCAGGTGCCTACGAAACCCTGCAGGCCCCTACGGAACCCTACAGACACCTGCGGGCACTTACAGAACCCTGCAGGCCCCTACGGAACCCTACAGGTCCATACAGAACCCCACAGGGCCCTAGGGAACTTTACCAGCCACTACGGAACTCTACGGGCCCCTACGGAACCCTGCAGAACCCTCCGGAACCTTACAGAATCCCACAGACTCCTACAGACTGCTGCGGGCACTTACACAACCCTAGAGGCCCCTACGGAACACTGCCAGCCCCTATGGAAGGAACCCTACGGGCCCCTACAGAACACTACTGGCTCCTGCGGTACTCTACAGGCCTCTAGGAAACCTACGAAGCTCTATGGAGCCCTGTGGATCCTTACGGAACAGTACGGGCCCCTTCAGACCTCTGCGGGCGCTTATGGAAACCTACAGGACCCTACAGAACTGTACGAGACTCTACAGGCCCCTAGGGAACACTACAGGCCCCTACGGAACGGTACGAGACTCTACAGGCCCCTAGGGAACACCACAGGCCCCTACGGAACCCTACACAACCCTCTGGAAACTTATGGCACCCTACAAGCTCCTACCAACCCCTGCGGGCACTTACACAACCCTACAGGTCCCTACGGAAATCTACGGGACTCCACGGGCCCCTAGGGAAGCCTACAGATTTCGACGGAACCCTACGAGCCCCTCTGGAACCCTACAGAATACTCCAGGACCCGACAGCACTCTACAAGACCCTTAGCAACACAACGGAACCTCACTAAAACCCTATGGGCTCCTACAGAACACTGCAGGTGCCTACGAAACCCTGCAGGCCCCTACGGAACCCTACAGACACCTGCGGGCACTTACAGAACCCTGCAGGCCCCTACGGAACCCTACAGGTCCATACAGAACCCCACAGGGCCCTACGGAACTTTACCAGCCACTACGGAACTCTACGGGCCCCTACGGAACCCTGCAGAACCCTCCGGAACCTTACAGAATCCCACAGACTCCTACAGACTGCTGCGGGCACTTACACAACCCTAGAGGCCCCTACGGAACACTGCCAGCCCCTATGGAAGGAACCCTACGGGCCCCTACAGAACACTACTGGCTCCTGCGGTACTCTACAGGCCTCTAGGAAACCTACGAAGCTCTATGGAGCCCTGTGGATCCTTACGGAACAGTACGGGCCCCTTCAGACCTCTGCGGGCGCTTATGGAAACCTACAGGACCCTACGGAACTGTACAAGACTCTACAGGACCCTAGGGAACACCACAGGCCCCTACGGAACCGTACGAGACTCTACAGGCCCCTAGGGAACACCACAGGCCCCTATGGAACCCTACACAACCCTCTGGAAACTTATGGCACCCTACAAGCTCCTACCAACCCCTGCGGGCACTTACACAACCCTACAGGTCCCTACGGGACTCTATGGGCCCCTAGGGAAGCCTACAGATTTTGACGGAACCCTACGAGCCCCTCTGGAACCCTACAGAATACTCCAGGACCCGACAGCACTCTACAAGACCCTTAGCGACACAACAGAACCTCACTAAAACCCTATGGGCTCCTACAGAACACTGCAGGCCCCTAGGGAACCCTACAGACCCCTACGGAATACTACCAGCCGCTACGGAAACCTATGGCCCCTACGGAACTCTACGGAACCTGACAGAAACACTGTGGGCCCCTACAGGCCCTTGCGGGCACTTGCAGAACTCTGCAGGAACCCACGGAACTTTATGGAACCCTACCAGCCCCTACGGAAGCCTAAAGATCCTTGCAGGCAGTTACGGAACGGTACAGGGCCCTACGGAACTTTACCAGCCACTACGGAACTCTACGGGCCCCTACGGAACCCTGCAGAACCCTCCGGAACCTTACAGAATCCCACGGATTCCTACAGACTCCTGCAGGCACTTACACAACCCTAGAGGCCCCTACGGAACACTGCCAGCCCCTATGGAAGGAACCCTACGGGGCCCAACAGAACACTACTGGCTCCTGCAGTACTCTACAGGCCTCTAGGGAACCTACGAAGCTCTACGGAACCCTATGGATCCTTATGGAACAGTACGGGCCCCTTCAGACCTCTGCGGGCGCTTATGGAAACCTACAGGACCCTACGGAACGGTACGAGACTCTACAGGCCCCTAGGGAACACCACAGGCCCCTACGGAACCCTACACAACCCTCCGGAAACATATGGCACCCTACAAGCTCCTACCAACCCCTGCGGGCACTTACACAACCCTACAGGTCCCTACGGAAATCTACGGGACTCCACGGGCCCCTAGGGAAGCCTACAGATTTCGACGGAACCCTACGAGCCCCTCTGGAACCCTACAGAATACTCCAGGACCCGACAGCACTCTACAAGACCCTTAGCGACACAACAGAACCTCACTAAAACCCTATGGGCTCCTACAGAACACTGCAGGCCCCTAGGGAACCCTACAGACCCCTACGGAATACTACCAGCCGCTACGGAAACCTATGGCCCCTACGGAACTCTACGGAACCTGACAGAAACACTGTGGGCCCCCACAGGCCCTTGCGGGCACTTGCAGAACTCTGCAGGAACCCACGGAACTTTATGGAACCCTACCAGCCCCTACGGAAGCCTAAAGACCCTTGCAGGCAGTTACGGAACGGTACAGGGCCCTAGGGAACGTTACCAGCCACTACGGAACTCTACGGGCCCCTACGGAACCCTGCAGAACCCTCCAGAACCTTACAGAATCCCACGGATTCCTACAGACTCCTGCGGGCACTTACTCAACCCTAGAGGACCCTACGGAACACTGCCAGCCCCTATGGAAGGAACCCTACGGGCCCCTACAGAACACTACTGGCTCCTGCGGTACTCTACAGGCTTCTAGGGAACCTATGACTCTCTACAGAGCCCTGTGGATCCTTACGGAACAGGACGGGCCCCTTCAGACCTCTGCGGGCGCTTATGGAAACCTACAGGACCCTACGGAACTGTACGAGACTCTACAGGCCCCTAGGGAACACCACAGGCCCCTAAAAAACCGTACGAGACTCTACAGGCCCCTAGGGAACACCGCAGGCCCCTACGGAAACGTACGAGACTCTACAGGCCCCTAGGGAAACCTACAGACCCCTACGGAATACTACCAGCCGCTACGGAAACCTATGGCCTCTACGGAACTCTACGGAACCTGACAGAAACACTGTGGGCCCCTACAGGCCCTTGCGGGCACTTGCAGAACTCTGCAGGAACCCACGGAACTTTATGGAACCCTACCAGCCCCTACGGAAGCCTAAAGACCCTTGCAGGCAGTTACTGAACGGTACAGGGCCCTAGGGAACTTTACCAACCACTACGGAACTCTACGGGCCCCTACGGAACCCTGCAGAACCCTCCGGAACCTTACAGAATCCCACGGATTCCTACAGACTCCTGCGGGCACTTACTCAACCCTAGAGGACCCTACGGAACACTGCCAGCCCCTATGGAAGGAACCCTACGGGCCCCTACAGAACACTACTGGCTCCTGCGGTACTCTACAGGCCTCTAGGGAACCTACGAAGCTCTACGGAACCCTATGGATCCTTACGGAACAGTACGGGCCCCTTCAGACCTCTGCGGGCGCTTATGGAAACCTACAGGACCCTACAGAACTGTACGAGACTCTACAGGACCCTAGGGAACACCACAGGCCCCTACGGAACCGTACGAGACTCTACAGGCCCCTAGGGAACACCACAGGCCCCTACGGAACCCTACACAACCCTCTGGAAACTTATGGCACCCTACAAGCTCCTACCAACCCCTGCGGGCACTTACACAACCCTACAGGCCTCTACGGAAATCTACGGGACTCTATGGGCCCCTAGGGAAGCCTACAGATTTCGACGGAACCCTACAAGCCCCTCTGGAACCCTACAGAATACTCCAGGACCCGACAGCACTCTACAAGACCCTTAGCAACACAACGGAACCTCACTAAAACCCTATGGGCTCCTACAGAACACTGCAGGCGCCTACGGAACCCTACAGACCCCTACGGAACCCTACAGACACCTGCGGGCACTTACAGAACCCTGCAGGGCCCTACAGAACCCTACAGGTCCATACAGAACCCCACAGGGCCCTACGGAACTTTACCAGCCACTACGGAACTCTACGGGCCCCTACAGAACCCTGCAGAACCCTCCAGAACCTTACAGAATCCCACAGACTCCTACAGACTGCTGCGGGCACTTACACAACCCTACAGGCCCCTACGGAACACTGCCAGCCCCTACGGAAGGAACCTTACGGGCACCTACAGAACACTACTGGCTCCTGCGGTACTCTACAGGCCTCTAAGGAACCTACGAAGCTCTACGGAGCCCTATGGATCCTTACGGAACAGTACGGGCCCCTTCAGACCTCTGCGGGCGCTTATGGAAACCTACAGGACCCTACGGAAACGTACGAGACTCTACAGGCCCCTAGGGAACCCTACAGACCCCTACGGAATACTACCAGCCGCTACGGAAACCTATGGCCCCTACGGAACTCTACGGAACCTGACAGAAACACTGTGGGCCCCTACAGGCCCTTGCGGGCACTTGCAGAACTCTGCAGGAACCCACGGAACTTTATGGAACCCTACCAGCCCCTACGGAAACCTAAAGACCATTGCAGGCAGTTACGGAACGGTACAGGGCCCTAGGGAACTTTACCAACCACTACGGAACTCTACGGGCCCCTACGGAACCCTGCAGAACCCTCCGGAACCTTACAGAATCCCACGGATTCCTACAGACTCGTGCGGGCACTTACTCAACCCTAGAGGACCCTACGGAACACTGCCAGCCCCTATGGAAGGAACCCTACGGGCCCCTACAGAACACTACTGGCTCCTGCGGTACTCTACAGCCCTCTAGGGAACCTACGAAGCTCTACGGAGCCCTATGGATCCTTATGGAACAGTACGGGCCCCTTCAGACCTCTGCGGGCGCTTATGGAAACCTAAAGGACCCTACGGAACTGTACGAGACTCTACAGGCCCCTAGGGAACACCACAGGCCCCTACGGAACCGTACGAGACTCTACAGGCCCCTAGGGAACACCACAGGCCCCTACGGAACCCTACACAACCCTCTGGAAACTTATGGCACCCTACAACCTCCTACCAACCCCTGCAGGCACTTACACAACCCTACAGGCCTCTACGGAAATCTACGGGACTCTATGGGCCCCTAGGGAAGCCTACAGATTTCGACGGAACCCTACGAGCCCCTCTGGAACCCTACAGAATACTCCAGGACCCGACAGCACTCTACAAGACCCTTAGCAACACAACGGAACCTCACTAAAACCCTATGGGCTCCTACAGAACACTGCAGGCGTCTACGGAACCCTACAGACCCCGACGGAACCCTACAGACACCTGCGGGCACTTACAGAAGCCTGCAGGCCCCTACAGAACCCTACAGGTCCATACAGAACCCCACAGGGCCCTACGGAACTTTACCAACCACTACGGAACTCTACGGGCCCCTACGGAACCCTGCAGAACCCTCCGGAACCTTACAGAATCCCACGGATTCCTACAGACTCCTGCGGGCACTTACTCAACCCTAGAGGACCCTATGGAACACTGCCAGCCCCTATGGAAGGAACCCTACGGGCCCCTACAGAACACTACTGGCTCCTGCGGTACTCTACAGGCCTCTAGGGAACCTACGAAGCTCTACGGAGCCCTATGGATCCTTACGGAACAGTACGGGCCCCTTCAGACCTCTGCGGGCGCTTATGGAAACCTACAGGACCCTACGGAACTGTACGAGACTCTAGAGGCCCCTAGGGAACACCACAGGCCCCTACGGAACCGTACGAGACTCTACAGGCCCCTAGGGAACACCACAGGCCCCTACGGAACCCTACACAACCCTCTGGAAACTTATGGCATCCTACAACCTCCTACCAACCCCTGCGGCCACTTACACAACCCTACAGGCCTCTACGGAAATCTACGGGACTCCACGGGCCCTTAGGGAAGCCTACAGATTTCGACGGAACCCTACGAGCCCCTCTGGAACCCTACAGAATACTCCAGGACCCGACAGCACTCTACAAGACCCTTAGCAACACAACGGAACCTCACTAAAACCCTATGGGCTCCTACAGAACACTGCAGGCGCCTACGGAACCCTACAGACCCCTATGGAACCCTACAGACACCTGCGGGCACTTAGAGAAGCCTGCAGGCCCCTACAGAACCCTACAGGTCCATACAGAACCCCACAGGGCCCTACGGAACTTTACCAGCCACTACGGAACTCTACGGGCCCCTACAGAACCCTGCAGAACCCTCCAGAACCTTACAGAATCCCACAGACTCCTACAGACTGCTTCGGGCACTTACACAACCCTACAGGCCCCTACGGAACACTACCAGCCCCTACGGAAGGAACCCTACGGGCCCCTACAGAACACTACTGGCTCCTGCGGTACTCTACAGGCCTCTAGGGAACCTACGAAGCTCTACGGAGCCCTATGGATCCTTACGGAACAGTACGGGCCCCTTCAGACCTCTGCGGGCGCTTATGGAAACCTACAGGACCCTACGGAACTGTACGAGACTCTACAGGCTGCTAGGGAACACCACAGGCCCCTACAGAACCGTACGAGACTCTACAGGCCCCTAGGGAACACCACAGGCCCCTACAGAAACGTACGAGACTCTACAGGCCCCTAGGGAACACCACAGGCCCCTACAGAACCCTACACAACCCTCTGGAAACTTATGGCACCCTACAACCTCCTACCAACCCTTGCGGGCACTTACACAACCCTACAGGTCCCTACGGAAATCTACGGGACTCCACGGGCCCCTAGGGAACCCTACAGATTTCGACGGAACCCTACGAGCCCCTCTGGAACCCTACAGAATACTCCAGGACCCGACAGCACTCTACAAGACCCTTAGCAACACAACGGAACCTCACTAAAACCCTATGGGCTCCTACAGAACACTGCAGGCGCCTACGGAACCCTACAGACCCCTACGGAACCCTACAGACACCTGCGGGCACTTACAGAACCCTGCAGGGCCCTACAGAACCCTACAGGTCCATACAGAACCCCACAGGGCCCTACGGAACTTTACCAGCCACTACGGAACTCTACGGGCCCCTACAGAACCCTGCAGAACCCTCCAGAACCTTACAGAATCCCACAGACTCCTACAGACTGCTGCGGGCACTTACACAACCCTACAGGCCCCTACGGAACACTGCCAGCCCCTACGGAAGGAACCCTACGGGCACCTACAGAACACTACTGGCTCCTGCGGTACTCTACAGGCCTCTAAGGAACCTACGAAGCTCTACGGAGCCCTATGGATCCTTACGGAACAGTACGGGCCCCTTCAGACCTCTGCGGGCGCTTATGGAAACCTACAGGACCCTACGGAAACGTACGAGACTCTACAGGCCCCTAGGGAACCCTACAGACCCCTACGGAATACTACCAGCCGCTACGGAAACCTATGGCCCCTACGGAACTCTACGGAACCTGACAGAAACACTGTGGGCCCCTACAGGCCCTTGCGGGCACTTGCAGAACTCTGCAGGAACCCACGGAACTTTATGGAACCCTACCAGCCCCTACGGAAGCCTAAAGACCCTTGCAGGCAGTTACTGAACGGTACAGGGCCCTAGGGAACTTTACCAACCACTACGGAACTCTACGGGCCCCTACGGAACCCTGCAGAACCCTCCGGAACCTTACAGAATCCCACGGATTCCTACAGACTCCTGCGGGCACTTACTCAACCCTAGAGGACCCTATGGAACACTGCCAGCCCCTATGGAAGGAACCCTACGGGCCCCTACAGAACACTACTGGCTCCTGCGGTACTCTACAGGCCTCTAGGGAACCTACGAAGCTCTACGGAGCCCTATGGATCCTTACGGAACAGTACGGGCCCCTTCAGACCTCTGCGGGCGCTTATGGAAACCTACAGGACCCTACGGAACTGTACGAGACTCTACAGGCCCCTAGGGAACACCACAGGCCCCTACGGAACCGTACGAGACTCTACAGGCCCCTAGGGAACACCACAGGCCCCTACGGAACCCTACACAACCCTCTGGAAACTTATGGCACCCTACAACCTCCTACCAACCCCTGCAGGCACTTACACAACCCTACAGGCCTCTACGGAAATCTACGGGACTCCACGGGCCCTTAGGGAAGCCTACAGATTTCGACGGAACCCTACGAGCCCCTCTGGAACCCTACAGAATACTCCAGGACCCGACAGCACTCTACAAGACCCTTAGCAACACAACGGAACCTCACTAAAACCCTATGGGCTCCTACAGAACACTGCAGGCACCTACGGAACCCTACAGACCCCTATGGAACCCTACAGACACCTGCGGGCACTTACAGAAGCCTGCAGGCCCCTACAGAACCCTACAGGTCCATACAGAACCCCACAGGGCCCTACGGAACTTTACCAGCCACTACGGAACTCTACGGGCCCCTACAGAACCCTGCAGAACCCTCCAGAACCTTACAGAATCCCACAGACTCCTACAGACTGCTGCGGGCACTTACACAACCCTACAGGCCCCTACGGAACACTACCAGCCCCTACGGAAGGAACCCTACGGGCCCCTACAGAACACTACTGGCTCCTGCGGTACTCTACAGGCCTCTAGGGAACCTACGAAGCTCTACGGAACCCTATGGATCCTTACGGAACAGTACGGGCCCCTTCAGACCTCTGCGGGCGCTTATGGAAACCTACAGGACCCTACGGAACTGTACGAGACTCTACAGGCCGCTAGGGAACACCACAGGCCCCTACAGAACCGTACGAGACTCTACAGGCCCCTAGGGAACACCACAGGCCCCTACAGAAACGTACGAGACTCTACAGGCCCCTAGGGAACACCACAGGCCCCTACAGAACCCTACACAACCCTCTGGAAACTTATGGCACCCTACAACCTCCTACCAACCCCTGCGGGCACTTACACAACCCTACAGGTCCCTACGGAAATCTACGGGACTCCACGGGCCCCTAGGGAACCCTACAGATTTCGACGGAACCCTACGAGCCCCTCTGGAACCCTACAGAATACTCCAGGACCCGACAGCACTCTACAAGACCCTTAGCAACACAACGGAACCTCACTAAAACCCTATGGGCTCCTACAGAACACTGCAGGCGCCTACGGAACCCTACAGACCCCTACGGAACCCTACAGACACCTGCGGGCACTTACAGAACCCTGCAGGGCCCTACAGAACCCTACAGGTCCATACAGAACCCCACAGGGCCCTACGGAACTTTACCAGCCACTACGGAACTCTACGGGCCCCTACAGAACCCTGCAGAACCCTCCAGAACCTTACAGAATCCCACAGACTCCTACAGACTCCTGCGGGCACTTACACAACCCTACAGGCCCCTACGGAACACTGCCAGCCCCTACGGAAGGAACCCTACGGGCACCTACAGAACACTACTGGCTCCTGCGGTACTCTACAGGCCTCTAAGGAACCTACGAAGCTCTACGGAGCCCTATGGATCCTTACGGAACAGTACGGGCCCCTTCAGACCTCTGCGGGCGCTTATGGAAACCTACAGGACCCTACGGAAACGTACGAGACTCTACAGGCCCCTAGGGAACCCTACAGACCCCTACGGAATACTACCAGCCGCTACGGAAACCTATGGCCCCTACGGAACTCTACGGAACCTGACAGAAACACTGTGGGCCCCTACAGGCCCTTGCGGGCACTTGCAGAACTCTGCAGGAACCCACGGAACTTTATGGAACCCTACCAGCCCCTACGGAAGCCTAAAGACCCTTGCAGGCAGTTACTGAACGGTACAGGGCCCTAGGGAACTTTACCAACCACTACGGAACTCTACGGGCCCCTACGGAACCCTGCAGAACCCTCCAGAACCTTACAGAATCCCACGGATTCCTACAGACTCCTGCGGGCACTTACTCAACCCTAGAGGACCCTATGGAACACTGCCAGCCCCTATGGAAGGAACCCTACGGGCCCCTACAGAACACTACTGGCTCCTGCGGTACTCTACAGGCCTCTAGGGAACCTACGAAGCTCTACGGAGCCCTATGGATCCTTACGGAACAGTACGGGCCCCTTCAGACCTCTGCGGGCGCTTATGGAAACCTACAGGACCCTACGGAACTGTACGAGACTCTAGAGGCCCCTAGGGAACACCACAGGCCCCTACGGAACCGTACGAGACTCTACAGGCCCCTAGGGAACACCACAGGCCCCTACGGAACCCTACACAACCCTCTGGAAACTTATGGCACCCTACAACCTCCTACCAACCCCTGCAGGCACTTACACAACCCTACAGGCCTCTACGGAAATCTACGGGACTCCACGGGCCCCTAGGGAAGCCTACAGATTTCGACGGAACCCTACGAGCCCCTCTGGAACCCTACAGAATACTCCAGGACCCGACAGCACTCTACAAGACCCTTAGCAACACAACGGAACCTCACTAAAACCCTATGGGCTCCTACAGAACACTGCAGGCACCTACGGAACCCTACAGACCGCTATGGAACCCTACAGACACCTGTGGGCACTTACAGAAGCCTGCAGGCCCCTACAGAACCCTACAGGTCCATACAGAACCCCACAGGGCCCTACGGAACTTTACCAGCCACTACGGAACTCTACGGGCCCCTACAGAACCCTGCAGAACCCTCCAGAACCTTACAGAATCCCACAGACTCCTACAGACTGCTGCGGGCACTTACACAACCCTACAGGCCCCTACGGAACACTACCAGCCCCTACGGAAGGAACCCTACGGGCCCCTACAGAACACTACTGGCTCCTGCGGTACTCTACAGGCCTCTAGGGAACCTACGAAGCTCTACGGAACCCTATGGATCCTTATGGAACAGTACGGGCCCCTTCAGACCTCTGCGGGCGCTTATGGAAACCTACAGGACCCTACGGAACTGTACGAGACTCTACAGGCCGCTAGGGAACACCACAGGCCCCTACAGAACCGTACGAGACTCTACAGGCCCCTAGGGAACACCACAGGCCCCTACAGAAACGTACGAGACTCTACAGGCCCCTAGGGAACACCACAGGCCCCTACGGAACCCTACACAACCCTCTGGAAACTTATGGCACCCTACAACCTCCTACCAACCCCTGCGGGCACTTACACAACCCTACAGGTCCCTACGGAAATCTACGGGACTCCACGGGCCCCTAGGGAAGCCTACAGATTTTGACGGAACCCTACGAGCCCCTCTGGAACCCTACAGAATACTCCAGGACCCGACAGCACTCTACAAGACCCTTAGCAACACAACGGAACCTCACTAAAACCCTATGGGCTCCTACAGAACACTGCAGGCGCCTACGGAACCCTACAGACCCCTACGGAACCCTACAGACACCTGCGGGCACTTACAGAACCCTGCAGGGCCCTACAGAACCCTACAGGTCCATACAGAACCCCACAGGGCCCTACGGAACTTTACCAGCCACTACGGAACTCTACGGGCCCCTACAGAACCCTGCAGAACCCTCCAGAACCTTACAGAATCCCACAGACTCCTACAGACTGCTGCGGGCACTTACACAACCCTACAGGCCCCTACGGAACACTGCCAGCCCCTACGGAAGGAACCTTACGGGCACCTACAGAACACTACTGGCTCCTGCGGTACTCTACAGGCCTCTAAGGAACCTACGAAGCTCTACGGAGCCCTATGGATCCTTACGGAACAGTACGGGCCCCTTCAGACCTCTGCGGGCGCTTATGGAAACCTACAGGACCCTACGGAAACGTACGAGACTCTACAGGCCCCTAGGGAACCCTACAGACCCCTACGGAATACTACCAGCCGCTACGGAAACCTATGGCCCCTACGGAACTCTACGGAACCTGACAGAAACACTGTGGGCCCCTACAGGCCCTTGCGGGCACTTGCAGAACTCTGCAGGAACCCACGGAACTTTATGGAACCCTACCAGCCCCTACGGAAACCTAAAGACCCTTGCAGGCAGTTACGGAACGGTACAGGGCCCTAGGGAACTTTACCAACCACTACGGAACTCTACGGGCCCCTACGGAACCCTGCAGAACCCTCCGGAACCTTACAGAATCCCACGGATTCCTACAGACTCCTGCGGGCACTTACTCAACCCTAGAGGACCCTACGGAACACTGCCAGCCCCTATGGAAGGAACCCTACGGGCCCCTACAGAACACTACTGGCTCCTGCGGTACTCTACAGCCCTCTAGGGAACCTACGAAGCTCTACGGAGCCCTATGGATCCTTACGGAACAGTACGGGCCCCTTCAGACCTCTGCGGGCGCTTATGGAAACCTACAGGACCCTACGGAACTGTACGAGACTCTACAGGCCCCTAGGGAACACCACAGGCCCCTACGGAACCGTACGAGACTCTACAGGCCCCTAGGGAACACCACAGGCCCCTACGGAACCCTACACAACCCTCTGGAAACTTATGGCACCCTACAACCTCCTACCAACCCCTGCAGGCACTTACACAACCCTACAGGCCTCTACGGAAATCTACGGGACTCTATGGGCCCCTAGGGAAGCCTACAGATTTCGACGGAACCCTACGAGCCCCTCTGGAACCCTACAGAATACTCCAGGACCCGACAGCACTCTACAAGACCCTTAGCAACACAACGGAACCTCACTAAAACCCTATGGGCTCCTACAGAACACTGCAGGCGCCTACGGAACCCTACAGACCCCGACGGAACCCTACAGACACCTGCGGGCACTTACAGAAGCCTGCAGGCCCCTACAGAACCCTACAGGTCCATACAGAACCCCACAGGGCCCTACGGAACTTTACCAACCACTACGGAACTCTACGGGCCCCTACGGAACCCTGCAGAACCCTCCGGAACCTTACAGAATCCCACGGATTCCTACAGACTCCTGCGGGCACTTACTCAACCCTAGAGGACCCTATGGAACACTGCCAGCCCCTATGGAAGGAACCCTACGGGCCCCTACAGAACACTACTGGCTCCTGCGGTACTCTACAGGCCTCTAGGGAACCTACGAAGCTCTACGGAGCCCTATGGATCCTTACGGAACAGTACGGGCCCCTTCAGACCTCTGCGGGCGCTTATGGAAACCTACAGGACCCTACGGAACTGTACGAGACTCTAGAGGCCCCTAGGGAACACCACAGGCCCCTACGGAACCGTACGAGACTCTACAGGCCCCTAGGGAACACCACAGGCCCCTACGGAACCCTACACAACCCTCTGGAAACTTATGGCACCCTACAACCTCCTACCAACCCCTGCGGCCACTTACACAACCCTACAGGCCTCTACGGAAATCTACGGGACTCCACGGGCCCCTAGGGAACCCTACAGATTTCGACGGAACCCTACGAGCCCCTCTGGAACCCTACAGAATACTCCAGGACGCGACAGCACTCTACAAGACCCTTAGCAACACAACGGAACCTCACTAAAACCCTATGGGCTCCTACAGAACACTGCAGGCACCTACGGAACCCTACAGACCCCTATGGAACCCTACAGACACCTGCGGGCACTTACAGAAGCCTGCAGGCCCCTACAGAACCCTACAGGTCCATACAGAACCCCACAGGGCCCTACGGAACTTTACCAGCCACTACGGAACTCTACGGGCCCCTACAGAACCCTGCAGAACCCTCCAGAACCTTACAGAATCCCACAGACTCCTACAGACTGCTGCGGGCACTTACACAACCCTACAGGCCCCTACGGAACACTACCAGCCCCTACGGAAGGAACCCTACGGGCCCCTACAGAACACTACTGGCTCCTGCGGTACTCTACAGGCCTCTAGGGAACCTACGAAGCTCTACGGAACCCTATGGATCCTTATGGAACAGTACGGGCCCCTTCAGACCTCTGCGGGCGCTTATGGAAACCTACAGGACCCTACGGAACTGTACGAGACTCTACAGGCCGCTAGGGAACACCACAGGCCCCTACAGAACCGTACGAGACTCTACAGGCCCCTAGGGAACACCACAGGCCCCTACAGAAACGTACGAGACTCTACAGGCCCCTAGGGAACACCACAGGCCCCTACGGAACCCTACACAACCCTCTGGAAACTTATGGCACCCTACAACCTCCTACCAACCCCTGCGGGCACTTACACAACCCTACAGGTCCCTACGGAAATCTACGGGACTCCACGGGCCCCTAGGGAAGCCTACAGATTTTGACGGAACCCTACGAGCCCCTCTGGAACCCTACAGAATACTCCAGGACCCGACAGCACTCTACAAGACCCTTAGCAACACAACGGAACCTCACTAAAACCCTATGGGCTCCTACAGAACACTGCAGGCGCCTACGGAACCCTACAGACCCCTACGGAACCCTACAGACACCTGCGGGCACTTACAGAACCCTGCAGGGCCCTACAGAACCCTACAGGTCCATACAGAACCCCACAGGGCCCTACGGAACTTTACCAGCCACTACGGAACTCTACGGGCCCCTACAGAACCCTGCAGAACCCTCCAGAACCTTACAGAATCCCACAGACTCCTACAGACTGCTGCGGGCACTTACACAACCCTACAGGCCCCTACGGAACACTGCCAGCCCCTACGGAAGGAACCCTACGGGCACCTACAGAACACTACTGGCTCCTGCGGTACTCTACAGGCCTCTAAGGAACCTACGAAGCTCTACGGAGCCCTATGGATCCTTACGGAACAGTACGGGCCCCTTCAGACCTCTGCGGGCGCTTATGGAAACCTACAGGACCCTACGGAAACGTACGAGACTCTACAGGCCCCTAGGGAACCCTACAGACCCCTACGGAATACTACCAGCCGCTACGGAAACCTATGGCCCCTACGGAACTCTACGGAACCTGACAGAAACACTGTGGGCCCCTACAGGCCCTTGCGGGCACTTGCAGAACTCTGCAGGAACCCACGGAACTTTATGGAACCCTACCAGCCCCTACGGAAACCTAAAGACCCTTGCAGGCAGTTACGGAACGGTACAGGGCCCTAGGGAACTTTACCAACCACTACGGAACTCTACGGGCCCCTACGGAACCCTGCAGAACCCTCCGGAACCTTACAGAATCCCACGGATTCCTACAGACTCCTGCGGGCACTTACTCAACCCTAGAGGACCCTACGGAACACTGCCAGCCCCTATGGAAGGAACCCTACGGGCCCCTACAGAACACTACTGGCTCCTGCGGTACTCTACAGCCCTCTAGGGAACCTACGAAGCTCTACGGAGCCCTATGGATCCTTACGGAACAGTACGGGCCCCTTCAGACCTCTGCGGGCGCTTATGGAAACCTAAAGGACCCTACGGAACTGTACGAGACTCTACAGGCCCCTAGGGAACACCACAGGCCCCTACGGAACCGTACGAGACTCTACAGGCCCCTAGGGAACACCACAGGCCCCTACGGAACCCTACACAACCCTCTGGAAACTTATGGCACCCTACAACCTCCTACCAACCCCTGCAGGCACTTACACAACCCTACAGGCCTCTACGGAAATCTACGGGACTCTATGGGCCCCTAGGGAAGCCTACAGATTTCGACGGAACCCTACGAGCCCCTCTGGAACCCTACAGAATACTCCAGGACCCGACAGCACTCTACAAGACCCTTAGCAACACAACGGAACCTCACTAAAACCCTATGGGCTCCTACAGAACACTGCAGGCGCCTACGGAACCCTACAGACCCCGACGGAACCCTACAGACACCTGCGGGCACTTACAGAAGCCTGCAGGCCCCTACAGAACCCTACAGGTCCATACAGAACCCCACAGGGCCCTACGGAACTTTACCAACCACTACGGAACTCTACGGGCCCCTACGGAACCCTGCAGAACCCTCCGGAACCTTACAGAATCCCACGGATTCCTACAGACTCCTGCGGGCACTTACTCAACCCTAGAGGACCCTATGGAACACTGCCAGCCCCTATGGAAGGAACCCTACGGGCCCCTACAGAACACTACTGGCTCCTGCGGTACTCTACAGGCCTCTAGGGAACCTACGAAGCTCTACGGAGCCCTATGGATCCTTACGGAACAGTACGGGCCCCTTCAGACCTCTGCGGGCGCTTATGGAAACCTACAGGACCCTACGGAACTGTACGAGACTCTAGAGGCCCCTAGGGAACACCACAGGCCCCTACGGAACCGTACGAGACTCTACAGGCCCCTAGGGAACACCACAGGCCCCTACGGAACCCTACACAACCCTCTGGAAACTTATGGCACCCTACAACCTCCTACCAACCCCTGCGGCCACTTACACAACCCTACAGGCCTCTACGGAAATCTACGGGACTCCACGGGCCCTTAGGGAAGCCTACAGATTTCGACGGAACCCTACGAGCCCCTCTGGAACCCTACAGAATACTCCAGGACCCGACAGCACTCTACAAGACCCTTAGCAACACAACGGAACCTCACTAAAACCCTATGGGCTCCTACAGAACACTGCAGGCGCCTACGGAACCCTACAGACCCCTATGGAACCCTACAGACACCTGCGGGCACTTAGAGAAGCCTGCAGGCCCCTACAGAACCCTACAGGTCCATACAGAACCCCACAGGGCCCTACGGAACTTTACCAGCCACTACGGAACTCTACGGGCCCCTACAGAACCCTGCAGAACCCTCCAGAACCTTACAGAATCCCACAGACTCCTACAGACTGCTGCGGGCACTTACACAACCCTACAGGCCCCTACGGAACACTACCAGCCCCTACGGAAGGAACCCTACGGGCCCCTACAGAACACTACTGGCTCCTGCGGTACTCTACAGGCCTCTAGGGAACCTACGAAGCTCTACGGAGCCCTATGGATCCTTACGGAACAGTACGGGCCCCTTCAGACCTCTGCGGGCGCTTATGGAAACCTACAGGACCCTACGGAACTGTACGAGACTCTACAGGCCGCTAGGGAACACCACAGGCCCCTACAGAACCGTACGAGACTCTACAGGCCCCTAGGGAACACCACAGGCCCCTACAGAAACGTACGAGACTCTACAGGCCCCTAGGGAACACCACAGGCCCCTACAGAACCCTACACAACCCTCTGGAAACTTATGGCACCCTACAAGCTCCTACCAACCCCTGCGGGCACTTACACAACCCTACAGGTCCCTACGGAAATCTACGGGACTCCACGGGCCCCTAGGGAACCCTACAGATTTCGACGGAACCCTACGAGCCCCTCTGGAACCCTACAGAATACTCCAGGACCCGACAGCACTCTACAAGACCCTTAGCAACACAACGGAACCTCACTAAAACCCTATGGGCTCCTACAGAACACTGCAGGCGCCTACGGAACCCTACAGACCCCTACGGAACCCTACAGACACCTGCGGGCACTTACAGAACCCTGCAGGGCCCTACAGAACCCTACAGGTCCATACAGAACCCCACAGGGCCCTACGGAACTTTACCAGCCACTACGGAACTCTACGGGCCCCTACAGAACCCTGCAGAACCCTCCAGAACCTTACAGAATCCCACAGACTCCTACAGACTGCTGCGGGCACTTACACAACCCTACAGGCCCCTACGGAACACTGCCAGCCCCTACGGAAGGAACCCTACGGGCACCTACAGAACACTACTGGCTCCTGCGGTACTCTACAGGCCTCTAAGGAACCTACGAAGCTCTACGGAGCCCTATGGATCCTTACGGAACAGTACGGGCCCCTTCAGACCTCTGCGGGCGCTTATGGAAACCTACAGGACCCTACGGAAACGTACGAGACTCTAGAGGCCCCTAGGGAACCCTACAGACCCCTACGGAATACTACCAGCCGCTACGGAAACCTATGGCCCCTACGGAACTCTACGGAACCTGACAGAAACACTGTGGGCCCCTACAGGCCCTTGCGGGCACTTGCAGAACTCTGCAGGAACCCACGGAACTTTATGGAACCCTACCAGCCCCTACGGAAGCCTAAAGACCCTTGCAGGCAGTTACTGAACGGTACAGGGCCCTAGGGAACTTTACCAACCACTACGGAACTCTACGGGCCCCTACGGAACCCTGCAGAACCCTCCGGAACCTTACAGAATCCCACGGATTCCTACAGACTCCTGCGGGCACTTACTCAACCCTAGAGGACCCTATGGAACACTGCCAGCCCCTATGGAAGGAACCCTACGGGCCCCTACAGAACACTACTGGCTCCTGCGGTACTCTACAGGCCTCTAGGGAACCTACGAAGCTCTACGGAGCCCTATGGATCCTTACGGAACAGTACGGGCCCCTTCAGACCTCTGCGGGCGCTTATGGAAACCTACAGGACCCTACGGAACTGTACGAGACTCTACAGGCCCCTAGGGAACACCACAGGCCCCTACGGAACCGTACGAGACTCTACAGGCCCCTAGGGAACACCACAGGCCCCTACGGAACCCTACACAACCCTCTGGAAACTTATGGCACCCTACAACCTCCTACCAACCCCTGCAGGCACTTACACAACCCTACAGGCCTCTACGGAAATCTACGGGACTCCACGGGCCCTTAGGGAAGCCTACAGATTTCGACGGAACCCTACGAGCCCCTCTGGAACCCTACAGAATACTCCAGGACCCGACAGCACTCTACAAGACCCTTAGCAACACAACGGAACCTCACTAAAACCCTATGGGCTCCTACAGAACACTGCAGGCGCCTACGGAACCCTACAGACCCCTATGGAACCCTACAGACACCTGCGGGCACTTAGAGAAGCCTGCAGGCCCCTACAGAACCCTACAGGTCCATACAGAACCCCACAGGGCCCTAGGGAACTTTACCAGCCACTACGGAACTCTACGGGCCCCTACAGAACCCTGCAGAACCCTCCAGAACCTTACAGAATCCCACAGACTCCTACAGACTGCTGCGGGCACTTACACAACCCTACAGGCCCCTACGGAACACTACCAGCCCCTACGGAAGGAACCCTACGGGCCCCTACAGAACACTACTGGCTCCTGCGGTACTCTACAGGCCTCTAGGGAACCTACGAAGCTCTACGGAACCCTATGGATCCTTACGGAACAGTACGGGCCCCTTCAGACCTCTGCGGGCGCTTATGGAAACCTACAGGACCCTACGGAACTGTACGAGACTCTACAGGCCCCTAGGGGACACCACAGGCACCTACGGAACCGTACGAGACTCTACAGGCCCCTAGGGAACACCACAGGCCCTTACGGAACCCTACACAACCCTCTGGAAACTTATGGCACCCTACAAGGTCCTACCAACCCCTGCGGGCACTTACACAACCCTACAGGTCCCTTCGGGGCTCTATGGGCCCTTAGGGAACCCTACAGATTTCGACGGAACCCTATGAGCCCCTCTGGAATTCTACAGAATACTCCAGGACCCGACAGCACTCTACAAGACCCTTAGCGACACAACAGAACGTCACTAAAACCCTATGGGCTCCTACAGAACACTGCAGGTGCCTATGGAACCCTACAGACCCCTACGGAATACTACCAGCCGCTACGGAAACCTATGGCCCCTACGGAAATCTACAGAACCTGACAGAAACACTGTGCGCCCCTACAGGCCCTTGCGGGCACTTGCAGAACTCTGCAAGAACCCATGGAACTTTATGGAACCCTACCAGCCCCTACGGAAGCCTAAAGACCCTTGCAGGCAGTTACTGAACGGTACAGGGCCCTAGGGAACTTTACCAACCACTACGGAACTCTACGGGCCCCTACGGAACCCTGCAGAACCCTCCGGAACCTTACAGAATCCCACGGATTCCTACAGACTCCTGCGGGCACTTACTCAACCCTAGAGGACCCTACGGAACACTGCCAGCCCCTATGGAAGGAACCCTACGGGCCCCTACAGAACACTACTGGCTCCTGCGGTACTCTACAGGCCTCTAGGGAACCTACGAAGCTCTACGGAGCCCTATGGATCCTTATGGAACAGTACGGGCCCCTTCAGACCTCTGCGGGCGCTTATGGAAACCTACAGGACCCTACGGAACTGTACGAGACTCTACAGGCCCCTAGGGAACACCACAGGCCCCTACGGAACCGTACGAGACTCTACAGGCCCCTAGGGAACACCACAGGCCCCTACGGAACCCTACACAACCCTCTGGAAACTTATGGCACCCTACAACCTCCTACCAACCCCTGCAGGCACTTACACAACCCTACAGGCCTCTACGGAAATCTACGGGACTCTATGGGCCCCTAGGGAAGCCTACAGATTTCGACGGAACCCTACCAGCCCCTCTGGAACCCTACAGAATACTCCAGGACCCGACAGCACTCTACAAGACCCTTAGCAACACAACGGAACCTCACTAAAACCCTATGGGCTCCTACAGAACACTGCAGGCGCCTACGGAACCCTACAGACCCCTATGGAACCCTACAGACACCTGCGGGCACTTACAGAAGCCTGCAGGCCCCTACAGAACCCTACAGGTCCATACAGAACCCCACAGGGCCCTACGGAACTTTACCAGCCACTACGGAACTCTACGGGCCCCTACAGAACCCTGCAGAACCCTCCAGAACCTTACAGAATCCCACAGACTCCTACAGACTGCTGCGGGCACTTACACAACCCTACAGGCCCCTACGGAACACTGCCAGCCCCTACGGAAGGAACCTTACAGGCCCCTACAGAACACTACTGGCTCCTGCGGTACTCTACAGGCCTCTAGGGAACCTACGAAGCTCTACGGAACCCTATGGATCCTTACAGAAGAGTACGGGCCCCTTCAGACCTCTGCGGGCGCTTATGGAAACCTACAGGACCCTACGGAACTGTACGAGACTCTACAGGCCCCTAGGGAACACCACAGGCCCCTACGGAACCGTACGAGACTCTACAGGCCCCTAGGGAACACCACAGGCCCTTACGGAACCCTACAGAACGCTCTGGAAACTTATGGCACCCTACAAGGTCCTACCAACCCCTGCGGGCACTTACACAACCCTACAGGTCCCTTCGGGGCTCTATGGGCCCTTAGGGAACCCTACAGATTTCGACGGAACCCTATGAGCCCCTCTGGAATTCTACAGAATACTCCAGGACCCGACAGCACTCTACAAGACCCTTAGCGACACAACAGAACGTCACTAAAACCCTATGGGCTCCTACAGAACACTGCAGGTGCCTATGGAACCCTACAGACCCCTACGGAATACTACCAGCCGCTACGGAAACCTATGGCCCCTACGGAAATCTACGGAACCTGACAGAAACACTGTGCGCCCCTACAGGCCCTTGCGGGCACTTGCAGAACTCTGCAAGAACCCATGGAACTTTATGGAACCCTACCAGCCCCTACGGAAGCCTAAAGACCCTTGCAGGCAGTTACTGAACGGTACAGGGCCCTAGGGAACTTTACCAACCACTACGGAACTCTACGGGCCCCTACGGAACCCTGCAGAACCCTCCGGAACCTTACAGAATCCCACGGATTCCTACAGACTCCTGCGGGCACTTACTCAACCCTAGAGGACCCTATGGAACACTGCCAGCCCCTATGGAAGGAACCCTACGGGCCCCTACAGAACACTACTGGCTCCTGCGGTACTCTACAGGCCTCTAGGGAACCTACGAAGCTCTACGGAGCCCTATGGATCCTTATGGAACAGTACGGGCCCCTTCAGACCTCTGCGGGCGCTTATGGAAACCTACAGGACCCTACGGAACTGTACGAGACTCTAGAGGCCCCTAGGGAACACCACAGGCCCCTACGGAACCCTACACAACCCTCTGGAAACTTATGGCACCCTACAACCTCCTACCAACCCCTGCAGGCACTTACACAACCCTACAGGCCTCTACGGAAATCTACGGGACTCTATGGGCCCCTAGGGAAGCCTACAGATTTCGACGGAACCCTACGAGCCCCTCTGGAACCCTACAGAATACTCCAGGACCCGACAGCACTCTACAAGACCCTTAGCAACACAACGGAACCTCACTAAAACCCTATGGGCTCCTACAGAACACTGCAGGCGCCTACGGAACCCTACAGACCCCTATGGAACCCTACAGACACCTGCGGGCACTTACAGAAGCCTGCAGGCCCCTACAGAACCCTACAGGTCCATACAGAACCCCACAGGGCCCTACGGAACTTTACCAGCCACTACGGAACTCTACGGGCCCCTACAGAACCCTGCAGAACCCTCCGGAACCTTACAGAATCCCACAGACTCCTACAGACTGCTGCGGGCACTTACACAACCCTACAGGCCCCTACGGAACACTGCTAGCCTCTACGGAAGGAACCTTACGGGCCCCTACAGAACACTACTGGCTCCTGCGGTACTCTACAGGCCTCTAGGGAACCTACGAAGCTCTACGGAACCCTATGGATCCTTACGGAAGAGTACGGGCCCCTTCAGACCTCTGCGGGCGCTTATGGAAACCTACAGGACCCTACGGAACTGTACGAGACTCTACAGGCTCCTAGGGAACACCACAGGCCCCTACGGAACCGTACGAGACTCTACAGGCCCCTAGGGAACACCACAGGCCCTTACGGAACCCTACAGAACGCTCTGGAAACTTATGGCACCCTACAAGGTCCTACCAACCCCTGCGGGCACTTACACAACCCTACAGGTCCCTTCGGGGCTCTATGGGCCCTTAGGGAACCCTACAGATTTCGACGGAACCCTATGAGCCCCTCTGGAATTCTACAGAATACTCCAGGACCCGACAGCACTCTACAAGACCCTTAGCGACACAACAGAACGTCACTAAAACCCTATGGGCTCCTACAGAACACTGCAGGTGCCTATGGAACCCTACAGACCCCTACGGAATACTACCAGCCGCTACGGAAACCTATGGCCCCTACGGAAATCTACGGAACCTGACAGAAACACTGTGCGCCCCTACAGGCCCTTGCGGGCACTTGCAGAACTCTGCAAGAACCCATGGAACTTTATGGAACCCTACCAGCCCCTACGGAAGCCTAAAGACCCTTGCAGGCAGTTACGGAACGGTACAGGGCCCTAGGGAACTTTACCAACCACTACGGAACTCTACGGGCCCCTACGGAACCCTGCAGAACCCTCCGGAACCTTACAGAATCCCACGGATTCCTACAGACTCCTGCGGGCACTTACTCAACCCTAGAGGACCCTATGGAACACTGCCAGCCCCTATGGAAGGAACCCTACGGGCCCCTACAGAACACTACTGGCTCCTGCGGTACTCTACAGGCCTCTAGGGAACCTACGAAGCTCTACGGAGCCCTATGGATCCTTATGGAACAGTACGGGCCCCTTCAGACCTCTGCGGGCGCTTATGGAAACCTACAGGACCCTACGGAACTGTACGAGACTCTACAGGCCCCTAGGGAACACCACAGGCCCCTACGGAACCGTACGAGACTCTACAGGCCCCTAGGGAACACCACAGGCCCCTACGGAACCCTACACAACCCTCTGGAAACTTATGGCACCCTACAACCTCCTACCAACCCCTGCAGGCACTTACACAACCCTACAGGCCTCTACGGAAATCTACGGGACTCTATGGGCCCCTAGGGAAGCCTACAGATTTCGACGGAACCCTACCAGCCCCTCTGGAACCCTACAGAATACTCCAGGACCCGACAGCACTCTACAAGACCCTTAGCAACACAACGGAACCTCACTAAAACCCTATGGGCTCCTACAGAACACTGCAGGCGCCTACGGAACCCTACAGACCCCTATGGAACCCTACAGACACCTGCGGGCACTTACAGAAGCCTGCAGGCCCCTACAGAACCCTACAGGTCCATACAGAACCCCACAGGGCCCTACGGAACTTTACCAGCCACTACGGAACTCTACGGGCCCCTACAGAACCCTGCAGAACCCTCCAGAACCTTACAGAATCCCACAGACTCCTACAGACTGCTGTGGGCACTTACACAACCCTACAGGCCCCTACGGAACACTGCCAGCCCCTACGGAAGGAACCTTACGGGCCCCTACAGAACACTACTGGCTCCTGCGGTACTCTACAGTCCTCTAGGGAACCTACGAAGCTCTACGGAACCCTATGGATCCTTACAGAAGAGTACGGGCCCCTTCAGACCTCTGCGGGCGCTTATGGAAACCTACAGGACCCTACGGAACTGTACGAGACTCTACAGGCCCCTAGGGAACACCACAGGCCCCTACGGAACCGTACGAGACTCTACAGGCCCCTAGGGAACACCACAGGCCCTTACGGAACCCTACAGAACGCTCTGGAAACTTATGGCACCCTACAAGGTCCTACCAACCCCTGCGGGCACTTACACAACCCTACAGGTCCCTTCGGGGCTCTATGGGCCCTTAGGGAACCCTACAGATTTCGACGGAACCCTATGAGCCCCTCTGGAATTCTACAGAATACTCCAGGACCCGACAGCACTCTACAAGACCCTTAGCGACACAACAGAACGTCACTAAAACCCTATGGGCTCCTACAGAACACTGCAGGTGCCTATGGAACCCTACAGACCCCTACGGAATACTACCAGCCGCTACGGAAACCTATGGCCCCTACGGAAATCTACGGAACCTGACAGAAACACTGTGCGCCCCTACAGGCCCTTGCGGGCACTTGCAGAACTCTGCAAGAACCCATGGAACTTTATGGAACCCTACCAGCCCCTACGGAAGCCTAAAGACCCTTGCAGGCAGTTACTGAACGGTACAGGGCCCTAGGGAACTTTACCAACCACTACGGAACTCTACGGGCCCCTACGGAACCCTGCAGAACCCTCCGGAACCTTACAGAATCCCACGGATTCCTACAGACTCCTGCGGGCACTTACTCAACCCTAGAGGACCCTATGGAACACTGCCAGCCCCTATGGAAGGAACCCTACGGGCCCCTACAGAACACTACTGGCTCCTGCGGTACTCTACAGGCCTCTAGGGAACCTACGAAGCTCTACGGAGCCCTATGGATCCTTATGGAACAGTACGGGCCCCTTCAGACCTCTGCGGGCGCTTATGGAAACCTACAGGACCCTACGGAACTGTACGAGACTCTAGAGGCCCCTAGGGAACACCACAGGCCCCTACGGAACCCTACACAACCCTCTGGAAACTTATGGCACCCTACAACCTCCTACCAACCCCTGCAGGCACTTACACAACCCTACAGGCCTCTACGGAAATCTACGGGACTCTATGGGCCCCTAGGGAAGCCTACAGATTTCGACGGAACCCTACGAGCCCCTCTGGAACCCTACAGAATACTCCAGGACCCGACAGCACTCTACAAGACCCTTAGCAACACAACGGAACCTCACTAAAACCCTATGGGCTCCTACAGAACACTGCAGGCGCCTACGGAACCCTACAGACCCCTATGGAACCCTACAGACACCTGCGGGCACTTACAGAACCCTGCAGGCCCCTACAGAACCCTACAGGTCCATACAGAACCCCACAGGGCCCTACGGAACTTTACCAGCCACTACGGAACTCTACGGGCCCCTACAGAACCCTGCAGAACCCTCCAGAACCTTACAGAATCCCACAGACTCCTACAGACTGCTGCGGGCACTTACACAACCCTACAGGCCCCTACGGAACACTGCCAGCCTCTACGGAAGGAACCTTACGGGCCCCTACAGAACACTACTGGCTCCTGCGGTACTCTACAGGCCTCTAGGGAACCTACGAAGCTCTACGGAACCCTATGGATCCTTACGGAAGAGTACGGGCCCCTTCAGACCTCTGCGGGCGCTTATGGAAACCTACAGGACCCTACGGAACTGTACGAGACTCTACAGGCCCCTAGGGAACACCACAGGCCCCTACGGAACCGTACGAGACTCTACAGGCCCCTAGGGAACACCACAGGCCCTTACGGAACCCTACAGAACGCTCTGGAAACTTATGGCACCCTACAAGGTCCTACCAACCCCTGCGGGCACTTACACAACCCTACAGGTCCCTTCGGGGCTCTATGGGCCCTTAGGGAACCCTACAGATTTCGACGGAACCCTATGAGCCCCTCTGGAATTCTACAGAATACTCCAGGACCCGACAGCACTCTACAAGACCCTTAGCGACACAACAGAACGTCACTAAAACCCTATGGGCTCCTACAGAACACTGCAGGTGCCTATGGAACCCTACAGACCCCTACGGAATACTACCAGCCGCTACGGAAACCTATGGCCCCTACGGAAATCTGCGGAACCTGACAGAAACACTGTGCGCCCCTACAGGCCCTTGCGGGCACTTGCAGAACTCTGCAAGAACCCATGGAACTTTATGGAACCCTACCAGCCCCTACGGAAGCCTAAAGACCCTTGCAGGCAGTTACGGAACGGTACAGGGCCCTAGGGAACTTTACCAACCACTACGGAACTCTACGGGCCCCTACGGAACCCTGCAGAACCCTCTGGAAACTTATGGCACCCTACAAGCTCCTACCAACCCCTGCGGGCACTTACACAACCCTACAGGCCTCTACGGAAATCTACGGGACTCCACGAGCCCTTAGGGAAGCCTACAGATTTCGACGGAACCCTACGAGCCCCTCTGGAACCCTACAGAATACTCCAGGACCCGACAGCACTCTACAAGACCCTTAGCAACACAACGGAACCTCACTAAAACCCTATGGGCTCCTACAGAACACTGCAGGCGCCTACGGAACCCTACAGACCCCTATGGAACCCTACAGACACCTGCGGGCACTTACAGAACCCTGCAGGCCCCTACAGAACCCTACAGGTCCATACAGAACCCCACAGGGCCCTACGGAACTTTACCAGCCACTACGGAACTCTACGGGCCCCTACAGAACCCTGCAGAACCCTCCAGAACCTTACAGAATCCCACAGACTCCTACAGACTGCTGCGGGCACTTACACAACCCTACAGGCCCCTACGGAACACTACCAGCCCCTACGGAAGGAACCCTACGGGCCCCTACAGAACACTACTGGCTCCTGCGGTACTCTACAGGCCTCTAGGGAACCTACGAAGCTCTACGGAACCCTATGGATCCTTATGGAACAGTACGGGCCCCTTCAGACCTCTGCGGGCGCTTATGGAAACCTACAGGACCCTACGGAACTGTACGAGACTCTACAGGCCGCTAGGGAACACCACAGGCCCCTACAGAACCGTACGAGACTCTACAGGCCCCTAGGGAACACCACAGGCCCCTACAGAAATGTACGAGACTCTACAGGCCCCTAGGGAACACCACAGGCCCCTACGGAACCCTACACAACCCTCTGGAAACTTATGGCACCCTACAACCTCCTACCAACCCCTGCGGGCACTTACACAACCCTACAGGTCCCTACGGAAATCTACGGGACTCCACGGGCCCCTAGGGAACCCTACAGATTTCGACGGAACCCTACGAGCCCCTCTGGAACCCTACAGAATACTCCAGGACCCGACAGCACTCTACAAGACCCTTAGCAACACAACGGAACCTCACTAAAACCCTATGGGCTCCTACAGAACACTGCAGGCGCCTACGGAACCCTACAGACCCCTACGGAACCCTACAGACACCTGCGGGCACTTACAGAACCCTGCAGGGCCCTACAGAACCCTACAGGTCCATACAGAACCCCACAGGGCCCTACGGAACTTTACCAGCCACTACGGAACTCTACGGGCCCCTACAGAACCCTGCAGAACCCTCCAGAACCTTACAGAATCCCACAGACTCCTACAGACTGCTGCGGGCACTTACACAACCCTACAGGCCCCTACGGAACACTGCCAGCCCCTACGGAAGGAACCTTACGGGCACCTACAGAACACTACTGGCTCCTGCGGTACTCTACAGGCCTCGAAGGAACCTACGAAGCTCTACGGAGCCCTATGGATCCTTACGGAACAGTACGGGCCCCTTCAGACCTCTGCGGGCGCTTATGGAAACCTACAGGCCCCTACAAAACCGTACGAGACTCTAGAGGCCCCTAGGGAACACTACAGACCCCTACGGAATACTACCAGCCGCTACGGAAACCTATGGCCCCTACGGAACTCTACGGAACCTGACAGAAACACTGTGGGCCCCTACAGGCCCTTGCGGGCACTTGCAGAACTCTGCAGGAACCCACGGAACTTTATGGAACCCTACCAGCCCCTACGGAAACCTAAAGACCCTTGCAGGCAGTTACGGAACGGTACAGGGCCCTAGGGAACTTTACCAACCACTACGGAACTCTACGGGCCCCTACGGAACCCTGCAGAACCCTCCGGAACCTTACAGAATCCCACGGATTCCTACAGACTCCTGCGGGCACTTACTCAACCCTAGAGGACCCTACGGAACACTGCCAGCCCCTATGGAAGGAACCCTACGGGCCCCTACAGAACACTACTGGCTCCTGCGGTACTCTACAGGCCTCTAGGGAACCTACGAAGCTCTACGGAGCCCTATGGATCCTTACGGAACAGTATGGGCCCCTTCAGACCTCTGCGGGCGCTTATGGAAACCTAAAGGACCCTACGGAACTGTACGAGACTCTACAGGCCCCTAGGGAACACCACAGGCCCCTACGGAACCGTACGAGACTCTAGAGGCCCCTAGGGAACACCACAGGCCCCTACGGAACCCTACACAACCCTCTGGAAACTTATGGCACCCTACAACCTCCTACCAACCCCTGCAGGCACTTACACAACCCTACAGGCCTCTACGGAAATCTACGGGACTCTATGGGCCCCTAGGGAAGCCTACAGATTTCGACGGAACCCTACGAGCCCCTCTGGAACCCTACAGAATACTCCAGGACCCGACAGCACTCTACAAGACCCTTAGCAACACAACGGAACCTCACTAAAACCCTATGGGCTCCTACAGAACACTGCAGGCGCCTACGGAACCCTACAGACCCCTATGGAACCCTACAGACACCTGCGGGCACTTACAGAACCCTGCAGGCCCCTACAGAACCCTACAGGTCCATACAGAACCCCACAGGGCCCTACGGAACTTTACCAGCCACTACGGAACTCTACGGGCCCCTACAGAACCCTGCAGAACCCTCCAGAACCTTACAGAATCCCACAGACTCCTACAGACTGCTGCGGGCACTTACACAACCCTACAGGCCCCTACGGAACACTGCCAGCCTCTACGGAAGGAACCTTACGGGCCCCTACAGAACACTACTGGCTCCTGCGGTACTCTACAGGCCTCTAGGGAACCTACGAAGCTCTACGGAACCCTATGGATCCTTACGGAAGAGTACGGGCCCCTTCAGACCTCTGCGGGCGCTTATGGAAACCTACAGGACCCTACGGAACTGTACGAGACTCTACAGGCCCCTAGGGAACACCACAGGCCCCTACGGAACCGTACGAGACTCTACAGGCCCCTAGGGAACACCACAGGCCCTTACGGAACCCTACAGAACGCTCTGGAAACTTATGGCACCCTACAAGGTCCTACCAACCCCTGCGGGCACTTACACAACCCTACAGGTCCCTTCGGGGCTCTATGGGCCCTTAGGGAACCCTACAGATTTCGACGGAACCCTATGAGCCCCTCTGGAATTCTACAGAATACTCCAGGACCCGACAGCACTCTACAAGACCCTTAGCGACACAACAGAACGTCACTAAAACCCTATGGGCTCCTACAGAACACTGCAGGTGCCTATGGAACCCTACAGACCCCTACGGAATACTACCAGCCGCTACGGAAACCTATGGCCCCTACGGAAATCTGCGGAACCTGACAGAAACACTGTGCGCCCCTACAGGCCCTTGCGGGCACTTGCAGAACTCTGCAAGAACCCATGGAACTTTATGGAACCCTACCAGCCCCTACGGAAGCCTAAAGACCCTTGCAGGCAGTTACGGAACGGTACAGGGCCCTAGGGAACTTTACCAACCACTACGGAACTCTACGGGCCCCTACGGAACCCTGCAGAACCCTCCGGAACCTTACAGAATCCCACGGATTCCTACAGACTCCTGCGGGCACTTACTCAACCCTAGAGGACCCTATGGAACACTGCCAGCCCCTATGGAAGGAACCCTACGGGCCCCTACAGAACACTACTGGCTCCTGCGGTACTCTACAGGCCTCTAGGGAACCTACGAAGCTCTACGGAGCCCTATGGATCCTTACGGAACAGTACGGGCCCCTTCAGACCTCTGCGGGCGCTTATGGAAACCTACAGGACCCTACGGAACTGTACGAGACTCTACAGGCCGCTAGGGAACACCACAGGCCCCTACAGAACCGTACGAGACTCTACAGGCCCCTAGGGAACACCACAGGCCCCTACAGAAACGTACGAGACTCTACAGGCCCCTAGGGAACACCACAGGCCCCTACAGAACCCTACACAACCCTCTGGAAACTTATGGCACCCTACAAGCTCCTACCAACCCCTGCGGGCACTTACACAACCCTACAGGCCCCTACGGAAATCTACGGGACTCCACGGGCCCCTAGGGAAGCCTACAGATTTCGACAGAACCCTACGAGCCCCTCTGGAACCCTACAGAATACTCCAGGACGCGACAGCACTCTACAAGACCCTTAGCAACACAACGGAACCTCACTAAAACCCTATGGGCTCCTACAGAACACTGCAGGCGCCTACGGAACCCTACAGACCCCTACGGAACCCTACAGATACTTACAGGCACTTACAGAACCCTGCAGGCCCCTACAGAACCCTACAGGTCCTTACAGAACCCCACAGGGCCCTAAGGAACTTTACCAGCCACTACGGAACTCTACGGGCCCCTACAGAACCCTGCAGAACCCTCTGGAACCTTACAGAATCCCACAGACTCCTACAGACTGCTGCGGGCACTTACACAACCCTACAGGCCCCTACGGAACACTGCCAGCCCCTACGGAAGGAACCTTACGGGCCCCTACAGAACACTACTGGCTCCTGCGGTACTCTACAGCCCTCTAGGGAACCTACGAAGCTCTACGGAGCCCTATGGATCCTTATGGAACAGTACGGGTCCCTTCAGACCTCTGCGGGCGCTTATGGAAACCTACAGGACACTACGGAACTGTACGAGACTCTAGAGGCCCCTAGGGAACACTACAGGCCCCTACGGAACCGTACGAGACTCTACAGGCCCCTAGGGAACAGCACAGGCCCCTACAGAACCGTACGAGATTCTACAGGCCCCTAGGGAACACCACAGGCCCCTACGGAACCCTACACAACCCTCTGGAAACTTATGGCACCCTACAAGCTCCTACCAACCCCTGCGGGCACTTACACAACCCTACAGGCCCCTACGGAAATCTACGGGACTCCACGGGCCCCTAGGGAAGCCTACAGATTTCAACGGAACCCTACGAGCCCCTCTGGAACCCTACAGAATACTCCAGGACCCGACAGCACTCTACAAGACCCTTAGCAACACAACGGAACCTCACTAAAACCCTATGGGCTCTTACAGAACACTGCAGGTGCCTACGGAACCCTACAGACCCCTACGGAATACTACCAGCCGCTACGGAAACCTATGGCCCCTACGGAACTCTACGGAACCTGACAGAAACACTGTGGGCCCCTACAGGCCCTTGCGGGCACTTGCAGAACTCTGCAGGAACCCACGGAACTTTATGGAACCCTACCAGCCCCTACGGAAGCCTAAAGACCCTTGCAGGCAGTTACGGAACGGTACAGGGCCCTACGGAACTTTACCAGCCACTACGGAACTCTACGGGCCACTACGGAACCCTGCAGAACCCTCCAGAACCTTACAGAATCCCACGGATTCCTACAGACTCCTGCGGGCACTTACTCAACCCTAGAGGACCCTATGGAACACTGCCAGCCCCTATGGAAGGAACCCTACGGGCCCCTACAAAACACTACTGGCTCCTGCGGTACTCTACAGGCTTCTAGGGAACCTATGACTCTCTACAGAGCCCTGTGGATCCTTACAGAACAGGACGGGCCCCTTCAGACCTCTGCGGGCGCTTATGGAAACCTACAGGACCCTACGGAACTGTACGAGACTCTACAGGCCCCTAGGGAACACCACAGGCCCCTACGGAACCCTACACAACCCTCTGGAAACTTATGGCACCCTACAAGCTCCTACCAAACCCCGCGGGCACTTACACAACCCTACAGGTCCCTACGGAAATCTACGGGACTCCACGGGCCCCTAGGGAAGCCTACAGATTTCGACAGAACCCTACGAGCCCCTCTGGAACCCTACAGAATACTCCAGGACGCGACAGCACTCTACAAGACCCTTAGCAACACAACGGAACCTCACTAAAACCCTATGGGCTCCTACAGAACACTGCAGGCGCCTACGGAACCCTACAGACCCCTACGGAACCCTACAGATACTTACAGGCACTTACAGAACCCTGCAGGCCCCTACAGAACCCTACAGGTCCATACAGAACCCCACAGGGCCCTAAGGAACTTTACCAGCCACTACGGAACTCTACGGGCCCCTACAGAACCCTGCAGAACCCTCCAGAACCTTACAGAATCCCACAGACTCCTACAGACTGCTGCGGGCACTTACACAACCCTACAGGCCCCTACGGAATACTACCAGCCGCTACGGAAACCTATGGCCCCTACGGAACTCTACGGAACCTGACAGAAACACTGTGGGCCCCTACAGGCCCTTGCGGGCACTTGCAGAACTCTGCAGGAACCCACGGAACTTTATGGAACCCTACCAGCCCCTACGGAAGCCTAAAGACCCTTGCAGGCAGTTACGGAACGGTACAGGGCCCTACGGAACTTTACCAGCCACTACGGAACTCTACGGGCCACTACGGAACCCTGCAGAACCCTCCAGAACCTTACAGAATCCCACGGATTCCGACAGACTCCTGCGGGCACTTACTCAACCCTAGAGGACACTAGGGAACACTGCCAGCCCCTATGGAAGGAACCCTACGGGCCCCTACAAAACACTACTGGCTCCTGCGGTACTCTACAGGCTTCTAGGGAACCTATGACTCTCTACAGAGCCCTGTGGATCCTTACAGAACAGGACGGGCCCCTTCAGACCTCTGCGGGCGCTTATGGAAACCTACAGGACCCTACGGAACTGTACGAGACTCTAGAGGCCCCTAGGGAACACTTACAGGCCCCTACAAAACCGTACGAGACTCTACAGGCCCCTAGGGAACACCACAGGCCCCTACGGAACCGTACGAGACTCTACAGGCCCCTAGGGAACACCACAGGCCCCTACGGAACCCTACACAACCCTCTGGAAACTTATGGCACCCTACAAGCTCCTACCAACCCCTGCGGGCACTTACACAACCCTACAGGCCCCTACGGAAATCTACGGGACTCTATGGGCCCCTAGGGAAGCCTACAGATTTCGACGGAACCCTACGAGCCCCTCTGGAACCCTACAGAATACTCCAGGACCCGACAGAACTCTACAAGACCCTTAGCAACACAACGGAACCTCACTAAAACCCTATGGGCTCCTACAGAACACTGCAGGTGCCTACGAAACCCTGCAGGCCCCTACGGAACCCTACAGACACCTGCGGGCACTTACAGAACCCTGCAGGCCCCTACGGAACCCTACAGGTCCATACAGAACCCCACAGGGCCCTACGGAACTTTACCAGCCACTACGGAACTCTACGGGCCCCTACGGAACCCTGCAGAACCCTCCAGAACCTTACAGAATCCCACAGACTCCTACAGACTCCTGCGGGCACTTACACAATCCTAGAGGACCCTACGGAACACTGCCAGCCCCTATGGAAGGAACCCTACGGGCCCCTACAGAACACTACTGGCTCCTGCGGTACTCTACAGGCCTCTAGGAAACCTACGAAGCTCTATGGAGCCCTGTGGATCCTTACAGAACAGGACGGGCCCCTTCAGACCTCTGCGGGCGCTTATGGAAACCTACAGGACCCTACGGAACTGTACGAGACTCTACAGGCCCCTAGGGAACAGCACAGGCCCCTACGGAACCGTACGAGACTCTACAGGCCCCTAGGGAACACCACAGGCCCCTACGGAACCCTACACAACCCTCTGGAAACTTATGGCACCCTACAAGCTCCTACCAACCCCTGCGGGCACTTACACAACCCTACAGGTCCCTACGGAAATCTACGGGACTCTGTGGGCCCCTAGGGAAGCCTACAGATTTTGACGGAACCCTACGAGCCCCTCTGGAACCCTACAGAATACTCCAGGACCCGACAGCACTCTACAAGACCCTTAGCGACACAACGGAACCTCACTAAAACCCTATGGGCTCCTACAGAACACTGCAGGCACCTACGGAACCCTACAGACCCCTACGGAATACTGCCAGCCGCTACGGAAACCTATGGCCCCTACGGAACTCTACGGAACCTGACAGAAACACTGTGGGCCCCTACAGGCCCTTGCGGGCACTTGCAGAACTCTGCAGGAACCCACGGAACTTTATGGAACCCTACCAGCCCCTACGGAAGCCTAAAGACCCTTGCAGGCAGTTACGGAACGGTACAGGGCCCTAGGGAAATTTACCAGCCACTACGGAACTCTACGGGCCCCTACGGAACCCTGCAGAACCCTCCAGAACCTTACAGAATCCCACGGATTCCTACAGACTCCTGCGGGCACTTACTCAACCCTAGAGGACCCTACGGAACACTGCCAGCCCCTATAGAAGGAACCCTACGGGCCCCTACAGAACACTACTGGCTCCTGCGGTACTCTACAGGCTTCTAGGGAACCTATGACTCTCTACAGAGCCCTGTGGATCCTTACGGAACAGGAAGGGCCCCTTCAGACCTCTGCGGGCGCTTATGGAAACCTACAGGACCCTACGGAACTGTACGAGACTCTACAGGCCCCTAGGGAACACCACAGGCCCCTACGGAACCCTACACAACCCTCTGGAAACTTATGGCACCCTACAAGCTCCTACCAAACCCCTGCGGGCACTTACACAACCCTACAGGTCCCTACGGAAATCTACGGGACTCCACGGGCCCCTAGGGAAGCCTACAGATTTTGACGGAACCCTACGAGCCCCTCTGGAACCCTACAGAATACTCCAGGACCCGACAGCACTCTACAAGACCCTTAGCAACACAACGGAACCTCACTAAAACCCTATGGGCTCCTACAGAACACTGCAGGTGCCTACGAAACCCTGCAGGCCCCTACGGAACCCTACAGACACCTGCGGGCACTTACAGAACCCTGCAGGCCCCTACGGAACCCTACAGGTCCATACAGAACCCCACAGGGCCCTAGGGAACTTTACCAGCCACTACGGAACTCTACGGGCCCCTACGGAACCCTGCAGAACCCTCCAGAACCTTACAGAATCCCACAGACTCCTACAGACTCCTGCGGGCACTTACACAATCCTAGAGGACCCTACGGAACACTGCCAGCCCCTATGGAAGGAACCCTACGGGCCCCTACAGAACACTACTGGCTCCTGCGGTACTCTACAGGCCTCTAGGAAACCTACGAAGCTCTATGGAGCCCTGTGGATCCTTACGGAACAGGACGGGCCCCTTCAGACCTCTGCGGGCGCTTATGGAAACCTACAGGACCCTACGGAACTGTACGAGACTCTACAGGACCCTAGGGAACACCACAGGCCCCTACGGAACCGTACGAGACTCTAGAGGCCCCTAGGGAACACCACAGGCCCCTACGGAACCCTACACAACCCTCTGGAAACTTATGGCACCCTACAAGCTCCTACCAACCCCTGCGGGCACTTACACAACCCTACAGGTCCCTACGGAAATCTACGGGACTCCACGGGCCCCTAGGGAAGCCTACAGATTTTGACGGAACCCTACGAGCCCCTCTGGAACCCTACAGAATACTCCAGGACCCGACAGCACTCTACAAGACCCTTAGCAACACAACGGAACCTCACTAAAACCCTATGGGCTCCTACAGAACACTGCAGGCACCTACGGAACCCTACAGACCCCTACGGAATACTACCAGCCGCTACGGAAACCTATGGCCCCTACGGAACTCTACGGAACCTGACAGAAACACTGTGCACCCCTACAGGCCCTTGCGGGCACTTGCAGAACTCTGCAGGAACCCACGGAACTTTATGGAACCCTACCAGCCCCTACGGAAGCCTAAAGACCCTTGCAGGCAGTTACGGAACGGTACAGGGCCCTAGGGAAATTTACCAGCCACTACGGAACTCTACGGGCCCCTACGGAACCCTGCAGAACCCTCCAGAACCTTACAGAATCCCACGGATTCCTACAGACTCCTGCGGGCACTTACTCAACCCTAGAGGACCCTACGGAACACTGCCAGCCCCTATGGAAGGAACCCTACGGGCCCCTACAGAACACTACTGGCTCCTGCGGTACTCTACAGGCTTCTAGGGAACCTATGACTCTCTACAGAGCCCTGTGGATCCTTACGGAACAGGACGGGCCCCTTCAGACCTCTGCGGGCGCTTATGGAAACCTACAGGACCCTACGGAACTGTACGAGACTCTACAGGCCCCTAGTGAACACCACAGGCCCCTACGGAACCCTACACAACCCTCTGGAAACTTATGGCACCCTACAAGCTCCTACCAAACCCCGCGGGCACTTACACAACCCTACAGGTCCCTACGGAAATCTACGGGACTCCACGGGCCCCTAGGGAAGCCTACAGATTTCGACAGAACCCTACGAGCCCCTCTGGAACCCTACAGAATACTCCAGGACCCGACAGCACTCTACAAGACCCTTAGCAACACAACGGAACCTCACTAAAACCTATGGGCTCCTACAGAACACTGCAGGTGCCTACGGAACCCTACAGACCCCTACGGAACCCTACAGACACCTGCGGGCACTTACAGAACCCTGCAGGGCCCTACAGAACCCTACAGGTCCATACAGAACCCCACAGGGCCCTACGGAACTTTACCAGCCACTACGGAACTCTACGGGCCCCTACAGAACCCTGCAGAACCCTCCAGAACCTTACAGAATCCCACAGACTCCTACAGACTGCTGCGGGCACTTACACAACCCTACAGGCCCCTACGGAACACTGCCAGCCCCTACGGAAGGAACCTTACGGGCCCCTACAGAACACTACTGGCTCCTGCGGTACTCTACAGCCCTCTAGGGAACCTACGAAGCTCTACGGAACCCTATGGATCCTTACGGAACAGTACGGGCCCCTTCAGACCTCTGCGGGCGCTTATGGAAACCTACAGGACCCTACGGAACTGTACGAGACTCTACAGGCCCCTAGGGAACAGCACAGGCCCCTACGGAACCGTACGAGACTCTACAGGCCCCTAGGGAACACCACAGGCCCCTACGGAACCCTACACAACCCTCTGGAAACTTATGGCACCCTACAAGCTCCTACCAACCCCTGCGGGCACTTACACAACCCTACAGGTCCCTACGGAAATCTACGGGACTCTGTGGGCCCCTAGGGAAGCCTACAGATTTTGACGGAACCCTACGAGCCCCTCTGGAACCCTACAGAATACTCCAGGACCCGACAGCACTCTACAAGACCCTTAGCGACACAACGGAACCTCACTAAAACCCTATGGGCTCCTACAGAACACTGCAGGCACCTACGGAACCCTACAGACCCCTACGGAATACTACCAGCCGCTACGGAAACCTATGGCCCCTATGGAACTCTACGGAACCAGACAGAAACACTGTGGGCCCCTACAGGCCCTTGCGGGCACTTGCAGAACTCTGCAGGAACCCACGGAACTTTATGGAACCCTACCAGCCCCTACGGAAGCCTAAAGACCCTTGCAGGCAGTTACGGAACGGTACAGGGCCCTAGGGAAATTTACCAGCCACTACGGAACTCTACGGGCCCCTACGGAACCCTGCAGAACCCTCCAGAACCTTACAGAATCCCACGGATTCCTACAGACTCCTGCGGGCACTTACTCAACCCTAGAGGACCCTACGGAACACTGCCAGCCCCTATAGAAGGAACCCTACGGGCCCCTACAGAACACTACTGGCTCCTGCGGTACTCTACAGGCTTCTAGGGAACCTATGACTCTCTACAGAGCCCTGTGGATCCTTACGGAACAGGAAGGGCCCCTTCAGACCTCTGCGGGCGCTTATGGAAACCTACAGGACCCTACGGAACTGTACGAGACTCTACAGGCCCCTAGGGAACACCACAGGCCCCTACGGAACCCTACACAACCCTCTGGAAACTTATGGCACCCTACAAGCTCCTACCAAACCCCTGCGGGCACTTACACAACCCTACAGGTCCCTACGGAAATCTACGGGACTCCACGGGCCCCTAGGGAAGCCTACAGATTTTGACGGAACCCTACGAGCCCCTCTGGAACCCTACAGAATACTCCAGGACCCGACAGCACTCTACAAGACCCTTAGCAACACAACGGAACCTCACTAAAACCCTATGGGCTCCTACAGAACACTGCAGGTGCCTACGAAACCCTGCAGGCCCCTACGGAACCCTACAGACACCTGCGGGCACTTACAGAACCCTGCAGGCCCCTACGGAACCCTACAGGTCCATACAGAACCCCACAGGGCCCTAGGGAACTTTACCAGCCACTACGGAACTCTACGGGCCCCTACGGAACCCTGCAGAACCCTCCAGAACCTTACAGAATCCCACAGACTCCTACAGACTCCTGCGGGCACTTACACAATCCTAGAGGACCCTACGGAACACTGCCAGCCCCTATGGAAGGAACCCTACGGGCCCCTACAGAACACTACTGGCTCCTGCGGTACTCTACAGGCCTCTAGGAAACCTACGAAGCTCTATGGAGCCCTGTGGATCCTTACGGAACAGGACGGGCCCCTTCAGACCTCTGCGGGCGCTTATGGAAACCTACAGGACCCTACGGAACTGTACGAGACTCTACAGGACCCTAGGGAACACCACAGGCCCCTACGGAACCGTACGAGACTCTAGAGGCCCCTAGGGAACACCACAGGCCCCTACGGAACCCTACACAACCCTCTGGAAACTTATGGCACCCTACAAGCTCCTACCAACCCCTGCGGGCACTTACACAACCCTACAGGTCCCTACGGAAATCTACGGGACTCCACGGGCCCCTAGGGAAGCCTACAGATTTTGACGGAACCCTACGAGCCCCTCTGGAACCCTACAGAATACTCCAGGACCCGACAGCACTCTACAAGACCCTTAGCAACACAACGGAACCTCACTAAAACCCTATGGGCTCCTACAGAACACTGCAGGCACCTACGGAACCCTACAGACCCCTACGGAATACTACCAGCCGCTACGGAAACCTATGGCCCCTACGGAACTCTACGGAACCTGACAGAAACACTGTGCACCCCTACAGGCCCTTGCGGGCACTTGCAGAACTCTGCAGGAACCCACGGAACTTTATGGAACCCTACCAGCCCCTACGGAAGCCTAAAGACCCTTGCAGGCAGTTACGGAACGGTACAGGGCCCTAGGGAAATTTACCAGCCACTACGGAACTCTACGGGCCCCTACGGAACCCTGCAGAACCCTCCAGAACCTTACAGAATCCCACGGATTCCTACAGACTCCTGCGGGCACTTACTCAACCCTAGAGGACCCTACGGAACACTGCCAGCCCCTATGGAAGGAACCCTACGGGCCCCTACAGAACACTACTGGCTCCTGCGGTACTCTACAGGCTTCTAGGGAACCTATGACTCTCTACAGAGCCCTGTGGATCCTTACGGAACAGGACGGGCCCCTTCAGACCTCTGCGGGCGCTTATGGAAACCTACAGGACCCTACGGAACTGTACGAGACTCTACAGGCCCCTAGTGAACACCACAGGCCCCTACGGAACCCTACACAACCCTCTGGAAACTTATGGCACCCTACAAGCTCCTACCAAACCCCGCGGGCACTTACACAACCCTACAGGTCCCTACGGAAATCTACGGGACTCCACGGGCCCCTAGGGAAGCCTACAGATTTCGACAGAACCCTACGAGCCCCTCTGGAACCCTACAGAATACTCCAGGACCCGACAGCACTCTACAAGACCCTTAGCAACACAACGGAACCTCACTAAAACCTATGGGCTCCTACAGAACACTGCAGGTGCCTACGGAACCCTACAGACCCCTACGGAACCCTACAGACACCTGCGGGCACTTACAGAACCCTGCAGGGCCCTACAGAACCCTACAGGTCCATACAGAACCCCACAGGGCCCTACGGAACTTTACCAGCCACTACGGAACTCTACGGGCCCCTACAGAACCCTGCAGAACCCTCCAGAACCTTACAGAATCCCACAGACTCCTACAGACTGCTGCGGGCACTTACACAACCCTACAGGCCCCTACGGAACACTGCCAGCCCCTACGGAAGGAACCTTACGGGCCCCTACAGAACACTACTGGCTCCTGCGGTACTCTACAGCCCTCTAGGGAACCTACGAAGCTCTACGGAACCCTATGGATCCTTACGGAACAGTACGGGCCCCTTCAGACCTCTGCGGGCGCTTATGGAAACCTACAGGACCCTACGGAACTGTACGAGACTCTACAGGCCCCTAGGGAACAGCACAGGCCCCTACGGAACCGTACGAGACTCTACAGGCCCCTAGGGAACACCACAGGCCCCTACGGAACCCTACACAACCCTCTGGAAACTTATGGCACCCTACAAGCTCCTACCAACCCCTGCGGGCACTTACACAACCCTACAGGTCCCTACGGAAATCTACGGGACTCTGTGGGCCCCTAGGGAAGCCTACAGATTTTGACGGAACCCTACGAGCCCCTCTGGAACCCTACAGAATACTCCAGGACCCGACAGCACTCTACAAGACCCTTAGCGACACAACGGAACCTCACTAAAACCCTATGGGCTCCTACAGAACACTGCAGGCACCTACGGAACCCTACAGACCCCTACGGAATACTACCAGCCGCTACGGAAACCTATGGCCCCTATGGAACTCTACGGAACCAGACAGAAACACTGTGGGCCCCTACAGGCCCTTGCGGGCACTTGCAGAACTCTGCAGGAACCCACGGAACTTTATGGAACCCTACCAGCCCCTACGGAAGCCTAAAGACCCTTGCAGGCAGTTACGGAACGGTACAGGGCCCTAGGGAAATTTACCAGCCACTACGGAACTCTACGGGCCCCTACGGAACCCTGCAGAACCCTCCAGAACCTTACAGAATCCCACGGATTCCTACAGACTCCTGCGGGCACTTACTCAACCCTAGAGGACCCTACGGAACACTGCCAGCCCCTATAGAAGGAACCCTACGGGCCCCTACAGAACACTACTGGCTCCTGCGGTACTCTACAGGCTTCTAGGGAACCTATGACTCTCTACAGAGCCCTGTGGATCCTTACGGAACAGGAAGGGCCCCTTCAGACCTCTGCGGGCGCTTATGGAAACCTACAGGACCCTACGGAACTGTACGAGACTCTACAGGCCCCTAGGGAACACCACAGGCCCCTACGGAACCCTACACAACCCTCTGGAAACTTATGGCACCCTACAAGCTCCTACCAAACCCCTGCGGGCACTTACACAACCCTACAGGTCCCTACGGAAATCTACGGGACTCCACGGGCCCCTAGGGAAGCCTACAGATTTTGACGGAACCCTACGAGCCCCTCTGGAACCCTACAGAATACTCCAGGACCCGACAGCACTCTACAAGACCCTTAGCAACACAACGGAACCTCACTAAAACCCTATGGGCTCCTACAGAACACTGCAGGTGCCTACGAAACCCTGCAGGCCCCTACGGAACCCTACAGACACCTGCGGGCACTTACAGAACCCTGCAGGCCCCTACGGAACCCTACAGGTCCATACAGAACCCCACAGGGCCCTAGGGAACTTTACCAGCCACTACGGAACTCTACGGGCCCCTACGGAACCCTGCAGAACCCTCCAGAACCTTACAGAATCCCACAGACTCCTACAGACTCCTGCGGGCACTTACACAATCCTAGAGGACCCTACGGAACACTGCCAGCCCCTATGGAAGGAACCCTACGGGCCCCTACAGAACACTACTGGCTCCTGCGGTACTCTACAGGCCTCTAGGAAACCTACGAAGCTCTATGGAGCCCTGTGGATCCTTACGGAACAGGACGGGCCCCTTCAGACCTCTGCGGGCGCTTATGGAAACCTACAGGACCCTACGGAACTGTACGAGACTCTACAGGACCCTAGGGAACACCACAGGCCCCTACGGAACCGTACGAGACTCTAGAGGCCCCTAGGGAACACCACAGGCCCCTACGGAACCCTACACAACCCTCTGGAAACTTATGGCACCCTACAAGCTCCTACCAACCCCTGCGGGCACTTACACAACCCTACAGGTCCCTACGGAAATCTACGGGACTCCACGGGCCCCTAGGGAAGCCTACAGATTTTGACGGAACCCTACGAGCCCCTCTGGAACCCTACAGAATACTCCAGGACCCGACAGCACTCTACAAGACCCTTAGCAACACAACGGAACCTCACTAAAACCCTATGGGCTCCTACAGAACACTGCAGGCACCTACGGAACCCTACAGACCCCTACGGAATACTACCAGCCGCTACGGAAACCTATGGCCCCTACGGAACTCTACGGAACCTGACAGAAACACTGTGCACCCCTACAGGCCCTTGCGGGCACTTGCAGAACTCTGCAGGAACCCACGGAACTTTATGGAACCCTACCAGCCCCTACGGAAGCCTAAAGACCCTTGCAGGCAGTTACGGAACGGTACAGGGCCCTAGGGAAATTTACCAGCCACTACGGAACTCTACGGGCCCCTACGGAACCCTGCAGAACCCTCCAGAACCTTACAGAATCCCACGGATTCCTACAGACTCCTGCGGGCACTTACTCAACCCTAGAGGACCCTACGGAACACTGCCAGCCCCTATGGAAGGAACCCTACGGGCCCCTACAGAACACTACTGGCTCCTGCGGTACTCTACAGGCTTCTAGGGAACCTATGACTCTCTACAGAGCCCTGTGGATCCTTACGGAACAGGACGGGCCCCTTCAGACCTCTGCGGGCGCTTATGGAAACCTACAGGACCCTACGGAACTGTACGAGACTCTACAGGCCCCTAGTGAACACCACAGGCCCCTACGGAACCCTACACAACCCTCTGGAAACTTATGGCACCCTACAAGCTCCTACCAAACCCCGCGGGCACTTACACAACCCTACAGGTCCCTACGGAAATCTACGGGACTCCACGGGCCCCTAGGGAAGCCTACAGATTTCGACAGAACCCTACGAGCCCCTCTGGAACCCTACAGAATACTCCAGGACCCGACAGCACTCTACAAGACCCTTAGCAACACAACGGAACCTCACTAAAACCTATGGGCTCCTACAGAACACTGCAGGTGCCTACGGAACCCTACAGACCCCTACGGAACCCTACAGACACCTGCGGGCACTTACAGAACCCTGCAGGGCCCTACAGAACCCTACAGGTCCATACAGAACCCCACAGGGCCCTACGGAACTTTACCAGCCACTACGGAACTCTACGGGCCCCTACAGAACCCTGCAGAACCCTCCAGAACCTTACAGAATCCCACAGACTCCTACAGACTGCTGCGGGCACTTACACAACCCTACAGGCCCCTACGGAACACTGCCAGCCCCTACGGAAGGAACCTTACGGGCCCCTACAGAACACTACTGGCTCCTGCGGTACTCTACAGCCCTCTAGGGAACCTACGAAGCTCTACGGAACCCTATGGATCCTTACGGAAGAGTACGGGCCCCTTCAGACCTCTGCGGGCGCTTATGGAAACCTACAGGACCCTACGGAACTGTACGAGACTCTAGAGGCCCCTAGGGAACACTTACAGGCCCCTACAAAACCGTACGAGACTCTACAGGCCCCTAGGGAACACCACAGGCCCCTACGGAACCGTACGAGACTCTACAGGCCCCTAGGGAACACCACAGGCCCCTACGGAACCCTACACAACCCTCTGGAAACTTATGGCACCCTACAAGCTCCTACCAACCCCTGCGGGCACTTACACAACCCTACAGGCCCCTACGGAAATCTACGGGACTCTGTGGGCCCCTAGGGAAGCCTACAGATTTCGACGGAACCCTACGAGCCCCTCTGGAACCCTACAGAATACTCCAGGACCCGACAGAACTCTACAAGACCCTTAGCAACACAACGGAACCTCACTAAAACCCTATGGGCTCCTACAGAACACTGCAGGTGCCTACGAAACCCTGCAGGCCCCTACGGAACCCTACAGACACCTGCGGGCACTTACAGAAGCCTGCAGGCCCCTACGGAACCCTACAGGTCCATACAGAACCCCACAGGGCCCTACGGAACTTTACCAGCCACTACGGAACTCTACGGGCCCCTACAGAACCCTGCAGAACCCTCCAGAACCTTACAGAATCCCACAGACTCCTACAGACTGCTGCGGGCACTTACACAACCCTACAGGCCCCTACGGAACACTACCAGCCCCTACGGAAGGAACTCTACGGGCCCCTACAGAACACTACTGGCTCCTGCGGTACTCTACAGGCCTCTAGGGAACCTACGAAGCTCTACGGAACCCTATGGATCCTTACGGAACAGTACGGGCCCCTTCAGACCTCTGCGGGCGCTTATGGAAACCTACAGGACCCTACGGAACTGTACGAGACTCTACAGGCCCCTAGGTAACACCACAGGCCCCTACGGAACCCTACACAACCCTCTGGAAACTTATGGCACCCTACAAGCTCATACCAAACCCTGCAGGCACTTACACAACCCTACAGGTCCCTACGGAAATCTACGGGACTCCACGGGCCCCTAGGGAAGCCTACAGATTTCAGCGGAACCCTATGAGCCCCTCTGGAACCCTACAGAATACTCCAGGACCCGACAGCACTCTACAAGACCCTTAGCAACACAACGGAACCTCACTAAAACCCTATGGGCTCCTACAGAACACTGCAGGCGCCTACGGAACCCTACAGACCCCTACGGAACCCTACAGATACTTACAGGCACTTACAGAACCCTGCAGGCCCCTACAGAACCCTACAGGTCCATACAGAACCCCACAGGGCCCTAAGGAACTTTACCAGCCACTACGGAACTCTACGGGCCCCTACAGAACCCTGCAGAACCCTCCAGAACCTTACAGAATCCCACAGACTCCTACAGACTGCTGCGGGCACTTACACAACCCTACAGGCCCCTACGGAACACTGCCAGCCCCTACGGAAGGAACCTTACGGGCCCCTACAGAACACTACTGGCTCCTGCGGTACTCTACAGCCCTCTAGGGAACCTACGAAGCTCTACGGAGCCCTATGGATCCTTATGGAACAGTACGGGTCCCTTCAGACCTCTGCGGGCGCTTATGGAAACCTACAGGACACTACGGAACTGTACGAGACTCTAGAGGCCCCTAGGGAACACTACAGGCCCCTACGGAACCGTACGAGACTCTACAGGCCCCTAGGGAACAGCACAGGCCCCTACAGAACCGTACGAGATTCTACAGGCCCCTAGGGAACACCACAGGCCCCTACGGAACCCTACACAACCCTCTGGAAACTTATGGCACCCTACAAGCTCCTACCAACCCCTGCGGGCACTTACACAACCCTACAGGCCCCTACGGAAATCTACGGGACTCCACGGGCCCCTAGGGAAGCCTACAGATTTCAACGGAACCCTACGAGCCCCTCTGGAACCCTACAGAATACTCCAGGACCCGACAGCACTCTACAAGACCCTTAGCAACACAACGGAACCTCACTAAAACCCTATGGGCTCTTACAGAACACTGCAGGTGCCTACGGAACCCTACAGACCCCTACGGAATACTACCAGCCGCTACGGAAACCTATGGCCCCTACGGAACTCTACGGAACCTGACAGAAACACTGTGCACCCCTACAGGCCCTTGCGGGCACTTGCAGAACTCTGCAGGAACCCACGGAACTTTATGGAACCCTACCAGCCCCTACGGAAGCCTAAAGACCCTTGCAGGCAGTTACGGAACGGTACAGGGCCCTAGGGAACTTTACCAGCCACTACGGAACTCTACGGGCCCCTACGGAACCCTGCAGAACCCTCCAGAACCTTACAGAATCCCACGGATTCCGACAGACTCCTGCGGGCACTTACTCAACCCTAGAGGACCCTACGGAACACTGCCAGCCCCTATGGAAGGAACCCTACGGGCCCCTACAGAACACTACTGGCTCCTGCAGTACTCTACAGGCCTCTAGGGAACCTACGAAGCTCTACGGAGCCCTATGGATCCTTACGGAACAGTACGGGCCCCTTCAGACCTCTGCGGGCGCTTATGGAAACCTACAGGACCCTACGGAACTGTACGAGACTCTACAGGCCCCTAGGGAACACCACAGGCCCCTACGGAACCCTACACAACCCTCTGGAAACTTATGGCACCCTACAAGCTCCTACCAACCCCTGCGGGCACTTACACAACCCTACAGGCCCCTACGGAAATCTACGGGACTCTATGGGCCCCTAGGGAAGCCTACAGATTTCGACGGAACCCTACGAGCCCCTCTGGAACCCTACAGAATACTCCAGGACCCGACAGAACTCTACAAGACCCTTAGCAACACAACGGAACCTCACTAAAACCCTATGGGCTCCTACAGAACACTGCAGGTGCCTACGAAACCCTGCAGGCCCCTACGGAACCCTACAGACACCTGCGGGCACTTACAGAACCCTGCAGGCCCCTACGGAACCCTACAGGTCCATACAGAACCCCACAGGGCCCTACGGAACTTTACCAGCCACTACGGAACTCTACGGGCCCCTACGGAACCCTGCAGAACCCTCCAGAACCTTACAGAATCCCACAGACTCCTACAGACTCCTGCGGGCACTTACACAATCCTAGAGGCCCCTACAGAACACTGCCAGCCCCTATGGAAGGAACCCTACGGGCCCCTACAGAACACTACTGGCTCCTGCGGTACTCTACAGGCCTCTAGGAAACCTACGAAGCTCTATGGAGCCCTGTGGATCCTTACGGAACAGGACGGGCCCCTTCAGACCTCTGCGGGCGCTTATGGAAACCTACAGGACCCTACGGAACTGTACGAGACTCTACAGGACCCTAGGGAACACCACAGGCCCCTACGGAACCGTACGAGACTCTAGAGGCCCCTAGGGAACACCACAGGCCCCTACGGAACCCTACACAACCCTCCGGAAACTTATGGCAACCTACAAGCTCCTACCAACCCCTGCGGGCACTTACACAACCCTGCAGGTCCCTACGGGACTCTATGGGCCCCTAGGGAAGCCTACAGATTTCGACGGAACCCTACTAGCTTCTCTGGAACCCTACAGAATACTCCAGGACCCGACAGCACTCTACAAGACCCTTAGCGACACAACAGAACCTCACTAAAACCCTATGGGCTCCTACAGAACACTGCAGGTGCCTACGGAACCCTACAGACCCCTACGGAATAATACCAGCCGCTACGGAAACCTATGGCCCCTACGGAACTCTACGGAACATGATAGAAACACTGTGGTCCCCTACAGGCCCATTGCGGGCACTTGCAGAACTCTGCAGGAACCCACGGAACTTTATGGAACCCTACCAGCCCCTACGGAAGCCTAAAGATCCTTGCAGGCAGTTACGGAACGGTACAGGGCCCTACGGAACTTTACCAGCCACTACGGAACTCTAGGGGCCCCTACGGAACCCTGCAGAACCCTCCAGAACCTTACAGAATCCCACGGATTCCTACAGACTCCTGCGGGCACTTACTCAACCCTAGAGGACCCTATGGAACACTGCCAACCCATATGGAAGGAACCCTACG
>NW_027414058.1:0-15493 GCF_964106895.1 Numenius arquata | reverse complement strand
GGCTGGTAAAGTTCCCTAGGGCCCTGTACCGTTCCGTAACTGCCTGCAAGGGTCTTTAGGCTTCCGTAGGGGCTGGTAGGGTTCCATAAAGTTCCGTGGGTTCCTGCAGAGTTCTGCAAGTGCCCGCAAGGGCCTGTAGGGGCGCACAGTGTTTCTGCCAGGTTCCGTAGAGTTCCGTAGGGGCCATATTTTTCTGTAGTGGCTGGTAGTATTCTGTAGGGGTCTGTAGGTTTCCGTAGGCACCTGCAGTGTTCTGTAGGAGCCCATAGGGTTTTAGTGAGGTTCCGTTGTGTTGCTAAGGGTCTTGTAGAGTGCTGTCGGGTCCTGGAGTATTCTGTAGGGTTCCAGAGGGGCTCGTAGGGTTCCATCGAAATCTGTAGGGTTCCCTAGGGGCCCATAGAGTCCCGTAGATTTCCGTAGGGACCTGTAGGGTTGTGTAAGTGCCCGCAGAAGTCTGTAGGAGTCTGTGGGATTCTGTAAGGTTCCGGAGGGTTCTGCAGGGTTCCGTAGGGGCCCGTAGAGTTCCGTAGTGGCTGGTAAAGTTCCGTAGGGCCCTGTGGGGTTCTCTATGGACCTGTAGGGTTCCGTAGGGGCCTGCAGGGTTCCATAAGTGCCCGCAGGTGTCTGTAGGGTTCCGTAGGGGTCTGTAGGGTTCCGTAGGCACCTGCAGTGTTCTGTAGGAGCCCATAGGGTTTTAGTGAGGTTCCGTTGTGTTGCTAAGGGTCTTGTAGAGTGCTGTCGGGTCCTGGAGTATTCTGTACGGTTCCAGAGGGCCTCATAGGGTTCCATCGAAATCTGAAGGGTTCCCTAGGGGCCCATAGAGTCCCGTAGATTTCCGTAGGGACCTGTAGGGTTGTGTAAGTGCCCGCAGGGGTTGGTAGGAGTCTGTGGGATTCTGTAAGGTTCTGGAGGGTTCTGCAGGGTTCCGTAGGGACCCGTAGAGTTCCGTAGTGGCTGGTAAAGTTCCGTAGGGCCCTGTGGGGTTCTGTATGGACCTGTAGGGTTCCGTAGGGGCCTGCAGGGTTCCATAAGTGCCCGCAGGTGTCTGTAGGGTTCCGTAGGGGTCTGTAGGGTTCCGTAGGCACCTGCAGTGTTCTGTAGGAGCCCATAGGGTTTTAGTGAGGTTCCGTTGTGTTGCTAAGGGTCTTGTAGAGTGCTGTCGGGTCCTGGAGTATTCTGTAGGGTTCCAGAGGGGCTCGTAGGGTTCCGTCGAAATCTGAAGGGTTCCCTAGGGGCCCGTAGAGTCCCGTAGATTTCCGTAGGGGCCTGTAGGGTTATGTAAGTGCCCGCAGGGGTTGGTAGGAGCTTGTAGGGTGCCATATGTTTCCGGAGGGTTGTGTAGGGTTCCGTAGGGGCCTGTGGTGTTCCCTAGGGGCCTGTAGAGTCTCGTACAGTTTCGGTAGGGTCCTGTAGGTTTCCATAAGCGCCCGCAGAGGTCTGAAGGGGCCCGTACTGTTCCGTAAGGATCCATAGGGTTCCGTAGAGCTTCGTAGGTTCCCTAGAGGCCTGTGGAGTACCGCAGGAGCCAGTAGTGTTCCGTAGGGTCCTCTAGGGTTGAGTAAGTGCCCGCAGGAGTCTGTAGGAATCCGTGGGATTCTGTAAGGTTCTGGAGGGTTCTGCAGGGTTCCGTAGGGGCCCGTAGAGTTCCGTAGTGGCTGGTAAAGTTCCCTAGGGCCCTGTACCGTTCCGTAACTGCCTGCAAGGGTCTTTAGGCTTCCGTAGGGGCTGGTAGGGTTCCATAAAGTTCCGTGGGTTCCTGCAGAGTTCTGCAAGTGCCCGCAAGGGCCTGTAGGGGCGCACAGTGTTTCTGCCAGGTTCCGTAGAGTTCCGTAGGGGCCATATTTTTCTGTAGTGGCTGGTAGTATTCTGTAGGGGTCTGTAGGGTTCCGTAGGCACCTGCAGCGTTCTGTAGGAGCCCATAGGGTTTTAGTGAGGTTCCGTTGTGTTGCTAAGGGTCTTGTAGAGTGCTGTCGGGTCCTGGAGTATTCTGTAGGGTTCCAGAGGGGCTCGTAGGGTTCCATCGAAATCTGTAGGGTTCCCTAGGGGCCCATAGAGTCCCGTAGATTTCCGTAGGGACCTGTAGGGTTGTGTAAGTGCCCGCAGAAGTCTGTAGGAGTCTGTGGGATTCTGTAAGGTTCCGGAGGGTTCTGCAGGGTTCCGTAGGGGCCCGTAGAGTTCCGTAGTGGCTGGTAAAGTTCCGTAGGGCCCTGTGGGGTTCTGTATGGACCTGTAGGGTTCCGTAGGGGCCTGCAGGGTTCCGTAAGTGCCCGCAGGTGTCTGTAGGGTTCCGTAGGGGTCTGTAGGGTTCCGTAGGCACCTGCAGTGTTCTGTAGGAGCCCATAGGGTTTTAGTGAGGTTCCGTTGTGTTGCTAAGGGTCTTGTAGAGTGCTGTCGGGTCCTGGAGTATTCTGTAGGGTTCCAGAGGGGCTCGTAGGGTTCCGTCGAAATCTGTAGGGTTCCCTAGGGGCCCATAGAGTCCCGTAGATTTCCGTAGGGACCTGTGGGGTTGTGTAAGTGCCCGCAGGGGTTGGTAGGAGTCTGTGGGATTCTGTAAGGTTCTGGAGGGTTCTGCAGGGTTCCGTAGGGACCCGTAGAGTTCCGTAGTGGCTGGTAAAGTTCCGTAGGGCCCTGTGGGGTTCTGTATGGACCTGTAGGGTTCCGTAGGGGCCTGCAGGGTTCCATAAGTGCCCGCAGGTGTCTGTAGGGTTCCGTAGGGGTCTCTAGGGTTTTGTAGGCACCTGCAGTGTTCTGTAGGAGCCCATAGGGTTTTAGTGAGGTTCTGTTGTGTTGCTAAGGGTCTTGTAGAGTGCTGTCGGGTCCTGGAGTATTCTGTAGGGTTCCAGAGGGGCTGGTAGGGTTCCGTCGAAATCTGAAGGGTTCCCTAGGGGCCTGTAGAGTCCCGTAGATTTCCGTAGGGGCCTGTAGAGTTATGTAAGTGCCCGCAGGGGTTGGTAGGAGCTTGTAGGGTGCCATATGTTTCCGGAGGGTTGTGTAGGGTTCCGTAGGGGCCTGTGGTGTTCCCTAGGGGCCTGTAGAGTCTCGTACAGTTTCGGTAGGGTCCTGTAGGTTTCCATAAGCGCCCGCAGAGGTCTGAAGGGGCCCGTACTGTTCCGTAAGGATCCATAGGGTTCCGTAGAGCTTCGTAGGTTCCCTAGAGGCCTGTGGAGTACCGCAGGAGCCAGTAGTGTTCCGTAGGGTCCTCTAGGGTTGAGTAAGTGCACGCAGGAGTCTGTAGGAATCCGTGGGATTCTGTAAGGTTCTGGAGGGTTCTGCAGGGTTCCGTAGGGGCCCGTAGAGTTCCGTAGTGGCTGGTAAAGTTCCCTAGGGCCCTGTACCGTTCCGTAACTGCCTGCAAGGGTCTTTAGGCTTCCGTAGGGGCTGGAAGGGTTCCATAAAGTTCCGTGGGTTCCTGCAGAGTTCTGCAAGTGCCCGCAAGGGCCTGTAGGGGCCCACAGTGTTTCTGCCAGGTTCCGTAGAGTTCCGTAGGGGCCATATTTTTCTGTAGTGGCTGGTAGTATTCTGTAGGGGTCTGTAGGTTTCCGTAGGCGCCTGCAGTGTTCTGTAGGAGCCCATAGGGTTTTAGTGAGGTTCCGTTGTGTTGCTAAGGGTCTTGTAGAGTGCTTTCGGGTCCTGGAGTATTCTGTAGGGTTCCAGAGGGGCTCGTAGGGTTCCATCGAAATCTATAGGGTTCCCTAGGGGCCCATAGAGTCCCGTAGATTTCCGTAGGGACCTGTAGGGTTGTGTAAGTGCCCGCAGAAGTCTGTAGGAGTCTGTGGGATTCTGTAAGGTTCCGGAGGGTTCTGCAGGGTTCCGTAGGGGCCCGTAGAGTTCCGTAGTGGCTGGTAAAGTTCCGTAGGGCCCTGTGGGGTTCTGTATGGACCTGTAGGGTTCCGTAGGGGCCTGCAGGGTTCCGTAAGTGCCCGCAGGTGTCTGTAGGGTTCCGTAGGGGTCTGTAGGGTTCCGTAGGCACCTGCAGTGTTCTGTAGGAGCCCATAGGGTTTTAGTGAGGTTCCGTTGTGTTGCTAAGGGTCTTGTAGAGTGCTGTCGGGTCCTGGAGTATTCTGTAGGGTTCCAGAGGGCCTCATAGGGTTCCATCGAAATCTGAAGGGTTCCCTAGGGGCCCATAGAGTCCCGTAGATTTCCGTAGGGACCTGTAGGGTTGTGTAAGTGCCCGCAGGGGTTGGTAGGAGTCTGTGGGATTCTGTAAGGTTCTGGAGGGTTCTGCAGGGTTCCGTAGGGACCCGTAGAGTTCCGTAGTGGCTGGTAAAGTTCCGTAGGGCCCTGTGGGGTTCTGTATGGACCTGTAGGGTTCCGTAGGGGCCTGCAGGGTTCCATAAGTGCCCGCAGGTGTCTGTAGGGTTCCGTAAGGGTCTGTAGGGTTCCGTAGGCACCTGCAGTGTTCTGTAGGAGCCCATAGGGTTTTAGTGAGGTTCCGTTGTGTTGCTAAGGGTCTTGTAGAGTGCTGTCGGGTCCTGGAGTATTCTGTAGGGTTCCAGAGGGGCTCGTAGGGTTCCGTCGAAATCTGAAGGGTTCCCTAGGGGCCCGTAGAGTCCCGTAGATTTCCGTAGGGGCCTGTAGGGTTATGTAAGTGCCCGCAGGGGTTGGTAGGAGCTTGTAGGGTGCCATATGTTTCCGGAGGGTTGTGTAGGGTTCCGTAGGGGCCTGTGGTGTTCCCTAGGGGCCTGTAGAGTCTCGTACAGTTCCGTAGGGTCCTGTAGGTTTCCATAAGCGCCCGCAGAGGTCTGAAGGGGCCCGTACTGTTCCGTAAGGATCCATAGGGTTCCGTAGAGCTTCGTAGGTTCCCTAGAGGCCTGTGGAGTACCGCAGGAGCCAGTAGTGTTCCGTAGGGTCCTCTAGGGTTGAGTAAGTGCCCGCAGGAGTCTGTAGGAATCCATGGGATTCTGTAAGGTTCTGGAGGGTTCTGCAGGGTTCCGTAGAGACCCGTAGAGTTCCGTAGTGGCTGGTAAAGTTCCGTAGGGCCCTGTGGGGTTCTGTATGGACCTGTAGGGTTCCGTAGGGGCCTGCAGGGTTCCATAAGTGCCCGCAGGTGTCTGTAGGGTTCCGTAGGGGTCTGTAGGGTTCCGTAGGCACCTGCAGTGTTCTGTAGGAGCCCATAGGGTTTTAGTGAGGTTCTGTTGTGTTGCTAAGGGTCTTGTAGAGTGCTGTCAGGTCCTGGAGTATTCTGTAGGGTTCCAGAGGGCCTCATAGGGTTCCATCGAAATCTGAAGGGTTCCCTAGGGGCCCGTAGAGTCCCGTAGATTTCCGTAGGGACCTGTAGGGTTGTGTAAGTGCCCGCAGGGGTTGGTAGGAGTCTGTGGGATTCTGTAAGGTTCTGCAGGGTTCCGTAGGGACCCGTAGAGTTCCGTAGTGGCTGGTAAAGTTCCGTAGGGCCCTGTGGGGTTCTGTATGGACCTGTAGGGTTCCGTAGGGGCCTGCAGGGTTCCATAAGTGCCCGCAGGTGTCTGTAGGGTTCCGTAGGGGTCTGTAGGGTTCCGTAGGCACCTGCAGTGTTCTGTAGGAGCCCATAGGGTTTTAGTGAGGTTCTGTTGTGTTGCTAAGGGTCTTGTAGAGTGCTGTCGGGTCCTGGAGTATTCTGTAGGGTTCCAGAGGGGCTGGTAGGGTTCCGTCGAAATCTGAAGGGTTCCCTAGGGGCCCGTAGAGTCCCGTAGATTTCCGTAGGGGCCTGTAGAGTTATGTAAGTGCCCGCAGGGGTTGGTAGGAGCTTGTAGGGTGCCATATGTTTCCGGAGGGTTGTGTAGGGTTCCGTAGGGGCCTGTGGTGTTCCCTAGGGGCCTGTAGAGTCTCGTACAGTTTCGGTAGGGTCCTGTAGGTTTCCATAAGCGCCCGCAGAGGTCTGAAGGGGCCCGTACTGTTCCGTAAGGATCCATAGGGTTCCGTAGAGCTTCGTAGGTTCCCTAGAGGCCTGTGGAGTACCGCAGGAGCCAGTAGTGTTCCGTAGGGTCCTCTAGGGTTGAGTAAGTGCCCGCAGGAGTCTGTAGGAATCCGTGGGATTCTGTAAGGTTCTGCAGGGTTCCGTAGGGGCCCGTAGAGTTCCGTAGTGGCTGGTAAAGTTCCCTAGGGCCCTGTACCGTTCCGTAACTGCCTGCAAGGGTCTTTAGGCTTCCGTAGGGGCTGGTAGGGTTCCATAAAGTTCCGTGGGTTCCTGCAGAGTTCTGCAAGTGCCCGCAAGGGCCTGTAGGGGCGCACAGTGTTTCTGCCAGGTTCCGTAGAGTTCCGTAGGGGCCATATTTTTCTGTAGTGGCTGGTAGTATTCTGTAGGGGTCTGTAGGTTTCCGTAGGCACCTGCAGTGTTCTGTAGGAGCCCATAGGGTTTTAGTGAGGTTCCGTTGTGTTGCTAAGGGTCTTGTAGAGTGCTGTCGGGTCCTGGAGTATTCTGTAGGGTTCCAGAGGGGCTCGTAGGGTTCCGTCGAAATCTGTAGGGTTCCCTAGGGGCCCATAGAGTCCCGTAGATTTCCGTAGGGACCTGTGGGGTTGTGTAAGTGCCCGCAGGGGTTGGTAGGAGTCTGTGGGATTCTGTAAGGTTCTGGAGGGTTCTGCAGGGTTCCGTAGGGACCCGTAGAGTTCCGTAGTGGCTGGTAAAGTTCCGTAGGGCCCTGTGGGGTTCTGTATGGACCTGTAGGGTTCCGTAGGGGCCTGCAGGGTTCCATAAGTGCCCGCAGGTGTCTGTAGGGTTCCGTAGGGGTCTCTAGGGTTTTGTAGGCACCTGCAGTGTTCTGTAGGAGCCCATAGGGTTTTAGTGAGGTTCTGTTGTGTTGCTAAGGGTCTTGTAGAGTGCTGTCGGGTCCTGGAGTATTCTGTAGGGTTCCAGAGGGGCTGGTAGGGTTCCGTCGAAATCTGAAGGGTTCCCTAGGGGCCTGTAGAGTCCCGTAGATTTCCGTAGGGGCCTGTAGAGTTATGTAAGTGCCCGCAGGGGTTGGTAGGAGCTTGTAGGGTGCCATATGTTTCCGGAGGGTTGTGTAGGGTTCCGTAGGGGCCTGTGGTGTTCCCTAGGGGCCTGTAGAGTCTCGTACAGTTTTGGTAGGGTCCTGTAGGTTTCCATAAGCGCCCGCAGAGGTCTGAAGGGGCCCGTACTGTTCTGTAAGGATCCATAGGGTTCCGTAGAGCTTCGTAGGTTCCCTAGAGGCCTGTGGAGTACCGCAGGAGCCAGTAGTGTTCCGTAGGGTCCTCTAGGGTTGAGTAAGTGCCCGCAGGAGTCTGTAGGAATCCGTGGGATTCTGTAAGGTTCTGGAGGGTTCTGCAGGGTTCCGTAGGGGCCCGTAGAGTTCCGTAGTGGCTGGTAAAGTTCCCTAGGGCCCTGTACCGTTCCGTAACTGCCTGCAAGGGTCTTTAGGCTTCCGTAGGGGCTGGAAGGGTTCCATAAAGTTCCGTGGGTTCCTGCAGAGTTCTGCAAGTGCCCGCAAGGGCCTGTAGGGGCCCACAGTGTTTCTGCCAGGTTCCGTAGAGTTCCGTAGGGGCCATATTTTTCTGTAGTGGCTGGTAGTATTCTGTAGGGGTCTGTAGGGTTCCGTAGGCGCCTGCAGTGTTCTGTAGGAGCCCATAGGGTTTTAGTGAGGTTCCGTTGTGTTGCTAAGGGTCTTGTAGAGTGCTTTCGGGTCCTGGAGTATTCTGTAGGGTTCCAGAGGGGCTCGTAGGGTTCCATCGAAATCTATAGGGTTCCCTAGGGGCCCATAGAGTCCCGTAGATTTCCGTAGGGACCTGTAGGGTTGTGTAAGTGCCCGCAGAAGTCTGTAGGAGTCTGTGGGATTCTGTAAGGTTCCGGAGGGTTCTGCAGGGTTCCGTAGGGGCCCGTAGAGTTCCGTAGTGGCTGGTAAAGTTCCGTAGGGCCCTGTGGGGTTCTCTATGGACCTGTAGGGTTCCGTAGGGGCCTGCAGGGTTCCGTAAGTGCCCGCAGGTGTCTGTAGGGTTCCGTAGGGGTCTCTAGGGTTCCGTAGGCACCTGCAGTGTTCTGTAGGAGCCCATAGGGTTTTAGTGAGGTTCCGTTGTGTTGCTAAGGGTCTTGTAGAGTGCTGTCGGGTCCTGGAGTAATCTGTAGGGTTCCAGAGGGCCTCATAGGGTTCCATCGAAATCTGAAGGGTTCCCTAGGGGCCCATAGAGTCCCGTAGATTTCCGTAGGGACCTGTAGGGTTGTGTAAGTGCCCGCAGGGGTTGGTAGGAGTCTGTGGGATTCTGTAAGGTTCTGGAGGGTTCTGCAGGGTTCCGTAGGGACCCGTAGAGTTCCGTAGTGGCTGGTAAAGTTCCGTAGGGCCCTGTGGGGTTCTGTATGGACCTGTAGGGTTCCGTAGGGGCCTGCAGGGTTCCATAAGTGCCCGCAGGTGTCTGTAGGGTTCCGTAAGGGTCTGTAGGGTTCCGTAGGCACCTGCAGTGTTCTGTAGGAGCCCATAGGGTTTTAGTGAGGTTCCGTTGTGTTGCTAAGGGTCTTGTAGAGTGCTGTCGGGTCCTGGAGTATTCTGTAGGGTTCCAGAGGGGCTCGTAGGGTTCCGTCGAAATCTGAAGGGTTCCCTAGGGGCCCGTAGAGTCCCGTAGATTTCCGTAGGGGCCTGTAGGGTTATGTAAGTGCCCGCAGGGGTTGGTAGGAGCTTGTAGGGTGCCATATGTTTCCGGAGGGTTGTGTAGGGTTCCGTAGGGGCCTGTGGTGTTCCCTAGGGGCCTGTAGAGTCTCGTACAGTTCCGTAGGGTCCTGTAGGTTTCCATAAGCGCCCGCAGAGGTCTGAAGGGGCCCGTACTGTTCCGTAAGGATCCATAGGGTTCCGTAGAGCTTCGTAGGTTCCCTAGAGGCCTGTGGAGTACCGCAGGAGCCAGTAGTGTTCCGTAGGGTCCTCTAGGGTTGAGTAAGTGCCCGCAGGAGTCTGTAGGAATCCATGGGATTCTGTAAGGTTCTGGAGGGTTCTGCAGGGTTCCGTAGAGACCCGTAGAGTTCCGTAGTGGCTGGTAAAGTTCCGTAGGGCCCTGTGGGGTTCTGTATGGACCTGTAGGGTTCCGTAGGGGCCTGCAGGGTTCCGTAAGTGCCCGCAGGTGTCTGTAGGGTTCCGTAGGGGTCTGTAGGGTTCCGTAGGCACCTGCAGTGTTCTGTAGGAGCCCATAGGGTTTTAGTGAGGTTCCGTTGTGTTGCTAAGGGTCTTGTAGAGTGCTGTCAGGTCCTGGAGTATTCTGTAGGGTTCCAGAGGGCCTCATAGGGTTCCATCGAAATCTGAAGGGTTCCCTAGGGGCCCATAGAGTCCCGTAGATTTCCGTAGGGACCTGTAGGGTTGTGTAAGTGCCCGCAGGGGTTGGTAGGAGTCTGTGGGATTCTGTAAGGTTCTGCAGGGTTCCGTAGGGACCCGTAGAGTTCCGTAGTGGCTGGTAAAGTTCCGTAGGGCCCTGTGGGGTTCTGTATGGACCTGTAGGGTTCCGTAGGGGCCTGCAGGGTTCCATAAGTGCCCGCAGGTGTCTGTAGGGTTCCGTAGGGGTCTGTAGGGTTCCGTAGGCACCTGCAGTGTTCTGTAGGAGCCCATAGGGTTTTAGTGAGGTTCTGTTGTGTTGCTAAGGGTCTTGTAGAGTGCTGTCGGGTCCTGGAGTATTCTGTAGGGTTCCAGAGGGGCTGGTAGGGTTCCGTCGAAATCTGAAGGGTTCCCTAGGGGCCCGTAGAGTCCCGTAGATTTCCGTAGGGGCCTGTAGAGTTATGTAAGTGCCCGCAGGGGTTGGTAGGAGCTTGTAGGGTGCCATATGTTTCCGGAGGGTTGTGTAGGGTTCCGTAGGGGCCTGTGGTGTTCCCTAGGGGCCTGTAGAGTCTCGTACAGTTTCGGTAGGGTCCTGTAGGTTTCCATAAGCGCCCGCAGAGGTCTGAAGGGGCCCGTACTGTTCCGTAAGGATCCATAGGGTTCCGTAGAGCTTCGTAGGTTCCCTAGAGGCCTGTGGAGTACCGCAGGAGCCAGTAGTGTTCCGTAGGGTCCTCTAGGGTTGAGTAAGTGCCCGCAGGAGTCTGTAGGAATCCGTGGGATTCTGTAAGGTTCTGCAGGGTTCCGTAGGGGCCCGTAGAGTTCCGTAGTGGCTGGTAAAGTTCCCTAGGGCCCTGTACCGTTCCGTAACTGCCTGCAAGGGTCTTTAGGCTTCCGTAGGGGCTGGTAGGGTTCCATAAAGTTCCGTGGGTTCCTGCAGAGTTCTGCAAGTGCCCGCAAGGGCCTGTAGGGGCGCACAGTGTTTCTGCCAGGTTCCGTAGAGTTCCGTAGGGGCCATATTTTTCTGTAGTGGCTGGTAGTATTCTGTAGGGGTCTGTAGGTTTCCGTAGGCACCTGCAGTGTTCTGTAGGAGCCCATAGGGTTTTAGTGAGGTTCCGTTGTGTTGCTAAGGGTCTTGTAGAGTGCTGTCGGGTCCTGGAGTATTCTGTAGGGTTCCAGAGGGGCTCGTAGGGTTCCATCGAAATCTGTAGGGTTCCCTAGGGGCCCATAGAGTCCCGTAGATTTCCGTAGGGACCTGTAGGGTTGTGTAAGTGCCCGCAGAAGTCTGTAGGAGTCTGTGGGATTCTGTAAGGTTCCGGAGGGTTCTGCAGGGTTCCGTAGGGGCCCGTAGAGTTCCGTAGTGGCTGGTAAAGTTCCGTAGGGCCCTGTGGGGTTCTGTATGGACCTGTAGGGTTCCGTAGGGGCCTGCAGGGTTCCGTAAGTGCCCGCAGGTGTCTGTAGGGTTCCGTAGGGGTCTGTAGGGTTCCGTAGGCACCTGCAGTGTTCTGTAGGAGCCCATAGGGTTTTAGTGAGGTTCCGTTGTGTTGCTAAGGGTCTTGTAGAGTGCTGTCGGGTCCTGGAGTATTCTGTAGGGTTCCAGAGGGGCTCGTAGGGTTCCGTCGAAATCTGTAGGGTTCCCTAGGGGCCCATAGAGTCCCGTAGATTTCCGTAGGGACCTGTGGGGTTGTGTAAGTGCCCGCAGGGGTTGGTAGGAGTCTGTGGGATTCTGTAAGGTTCTGGAGGGTTCTGCAGGGTTCCGTAGGGACCCGTAGAGTTCCGTAGTGGCTGGTAAAGTTCCGTAGGGCCCTGTGGGGTTCTGTATGGACCTGTAGGGTTCCGTAGGGGCCTGCAGGGTTCCATAAGTGCCCGCAGGTGTCTGTAGGGTTCCGTAGGGGTCTCTAGGGTTTTGTAGGCACCTGCAGTGTTCTGTAGGAGCCCATAGGGTTTTAGTGAGGTTCTGTTGTGTTGCTAAGGGTCTTGTAGAGTGCTGTCGGGTCCTGGAGTATTCTGTAGGGTTCCAGAGGGGCTGGTAGGGTTCCGTCGAAATCTGAAGGGTTCCCTAGGGGCCTGTAGAGTCCCGTAGATTTCCGTAGGGGCCTGTAGAGTTATGTAAGTGCCCGCAGGGGTTGGTAGGAGCTTGTAGGGTGCCATATGTTTCCGGAGGGTTGTGTAGGGTTCCGTAGGGGCCTGTGGTGTTCCCTAGGGGCCTGTAGAGTCTCGTACAGTTTTGGTAGGGTCCTGTAGGTTTCCATAAGCGCCCGCAGAGGTCTGAAGGGGCCCGTACTGTTCTGTAAGGATCCATAGGGTTCCGTAGAGCTTCGTAGGTTCCCTAGAGGCCTGTGGAGTACCGCAGGAGCCAGTAGTGTTCCGTAGGGTCCTCTAGGGTTGAGTAAGTGCCCGCAGGAGTCTGTAGGAATCCGTGGGATTCTGTAAGGTTCTGGAGGGTTCTGCAGGGTTCCGTAGGGGCCCGTAGAGTTCCGTAGTGGCTGGTAAAGTTCCCTAGGGCCCTGTACCGTTCCGTAACTGCCTGCAAGGGTCTTTAGGCTTCCGTAGGGGCTGGAAGGGTTCCATAAAGTTCCGTGGGTTCCTGCAGAGTTCTGCAAGTGCCCGCAAGGGCCTGTAGGGGCCCACAGTGTTTCTGCCAGGTTCCGTAGAGTTCCGTAGGGGCCATATTTTTCTGTAGTGGCTGGTAGTATTCTGTAGGGGTCTGTAGGTTTCCGTAGGCGCCTGCAGTGTTCTGTAGGAGCCCATAGGGTTTTAGTGAGGTTCCGTTGTGTTGCTAAGGGTCTTGTAGAGTGCTTTCGGGTCCTGGAGTATTCTGTAGGGTTCCAGAGGGGCTCGTAGGGTTCCATCGAAATCTATAGGGTTCCCTAGGGGCCCATAGAGTCCCGTAGATTTCCGTAGGGACCTGTAGGGTTGTGTAAGTGCCCGCAGAAGTCTGTAGGAGTCTGTGGGATTCTGTAAGGTTCCGGAGGGTTCTGCAGGGTTCCGTAGGGGCCCGTAGAGTTCCGTAGTGGCTGGTAAAGTTCCGTAGGGCCCTGTGGGGTTCTCTATGGACCTGTAGGGTTCCGTAGGGGCCTGCAGGGTTCCGTAAGTGCCCGCAGGTGTCTGTAGGGTTCCGTAGGGGTCTGTAGGGTTCCGTAGGCACCTGCAGTGTTCTGTAGGAGCCCATAGGGTTTTAGTGAGGTTCCGTTGTGTTGCTAAGGGTCTTGTAGAGTGCTGTCGGGTCCTGGAGTAATCTGTAGGGTTCCAGAGGGCCTCATAGGGTTCCATCGAAATCTGAAGGGTTCCCTAGGGGCCCATAGAGTCCCGTAGATTTCCGTAGGGACCTGTAGGGTTGTGTAAGTGCCCGCAGGGGTTGGTAGGAGTCTGTGGGATTCTGTAAGGTTCTGGAGGGTTCTGCAGGGTTCCGTAGGGACCCGTAGAGTTCCGTAGTGGCTGGGAAAGTTCCGTAGGGCCCTGTGGGGTTCTGTATGGACCTGTAGGGTTCCGTAGGGGCCTGCAGGGTTCCATAAGTGCCCGCAGGTGTCTGTAGGGTTCCGTAGGGGTCTGTAGGGTTCCGTAGGCACCTGCAGTGTTCTGTAGGAGCCCATACGGTTTTAGTGAGGTTCCGTTGTGTTGCTAAGGGTCTTGTAGAGTGCTGTCGGGTCCTGGAGTATTCTGTAGGGTTCCAGAGGGCCTCATAGGGTTCCATCGAAATCTGAAGGGTTCCCTAGGGGCCCATAGAGTCCCGTAGATTTCCGTAGGGACCTGTAGGGTTGTGTAAGTGCCCGCAGGGCTTGGTAGGAGTCTGTGGGATTCTGTAAGGTTCTGCAGGGTTTCGTAGGGACCCGTAGAGTTCCGTAGTGGCTGGTAAAGTTCCGTAGGGCCCTGTGGGGTTCTGTATGGACCTGTAGGGTTCCGTAGGGGCCTGCAGGGTTCCATAAGTGCCCGCAGGTGTCTGTAGGGTTCCGTAGGGGTCTGTAGGGTTCCGTAGGCACCTGCAGTGTTCTGTAGGAGCCCATAGGGTTTTAGTGAGGTTCTGTTGTGTTGCTAAGGGTCTTGTAGAGTGCTGTCGGGTCCTGGAGTATTCTGTAGGGTTCCAGAGGGGCTGGTAGGGTTCCGTCGAAATCTGAAGGGTTCCCTAGGGGCCCGTAGAGTCCCGTAGATTTCCGTAGGGGCCTGTAGAGTTATGTAAGTGCCCGCAGGGGTTGGTAGGAGCTTGTAGGGTGCCATATGTTTCCGGAGGGTTGTGTAGGGTTCCGTAGGGGCCTGTGGTGTTCCCTAGGGGCCTGTAGAGTCTCGTACAGTTTCGGTAGGGTCCTGTAGGTTTCCATAAGCGCCCGCAGAGGTCTGAAGGGGCCCGTACTGTTCCGTAAGGATCCATAGGGTTCCGTAGAGCTTCGTAGGTTCCCTAGAGGCCTGTGGAGTACCGCAGGAGCCAGTAGTGTTCCGTAGGGTCCTCTAGGGTTGAGTAAGTGCCCGCAGGAGTCTGTAGGAATCCGTGGGATTCTGTAAGGTTCTGCAGGGTTCCGTAGGGGCCCGTAGAGTTCCGTAGTGGCTGGTAAAGTTCCCTAGGGCCCTGTACCGTTCCGTAACTGCCTGCAAGGGTCTTTAGGCTTCCGTAGGGGCTGGTAGGGTTCCATAAAGTTCCGTGGGTTCCTGCAGAGTTCTGCAAGTGCCCGCAAGGGCCTGTAGGGGCGCACAGTGTTTCTGCCAGGTTCCGTAGAGTTCCGTAGGGGCCATATTTTTCTGTAGTGGCTGGTAGTATTCTGTAGGGGTCTGTAGGGTTCCGTAGGCGCCTACAGTGTTCTGTAGGAGCCCATAGGGTTTTAGTGAGGTTCCGTTGTGTTGCTAAGGGTCTTGTAGAGTGCTTTCGGGTCCTGGAGTATTCTGTAGGGTTCCAGAGGGGCTCGTAGGGTTCCATCGAAATCTATAGGGTTCCCTAGGGGCCCATAGAGTCCCGTAGATTTCCGTAGGGACCTGTAGGGTTGTGTAAGTGCCCGCAGAAGTCTGTAGGAGTCTGTGGGATTCTGTAAGGTTCCGGAGGGTTCTGCAGGGTTCCGTAGGGGCCCGTAGAGTTCCGTAGTGGCTGGTAAAGTTCCGTAGGGCCCTGTGGGGTTCTCTATGGACCTGTAGGGTTCCGTAGGGGCCTGCAGGGTTCCGTAAGTGCCCGCAGGTGTCTGTAGGGTTCCGTAGGGGTCTCTAGGGTTCCGTAGGCACCTGCAGTGTTCTGTAGGAGCCCATAGGGTTTTAGTGAGGTTCCGTTGTGTTGCTAAGGGTCTTGTAGAGTGCTGTCGGGTCCTGGAGTATTCTGTAGGGTTCCAGAGGGCCTCATAGGGTTCCATCGAAATCTGAAGGGTTCCCTAGGGGCCCATAGAGTCCCGTAGATTTCCGTAGGGACCTGTAGGGTTGTGTAAGTGCCCGCAGGGGTTGGTAGGAGTCTGTGGGATTCTGTAAGGTTCTGGAGGGTTCTGCAGGGTTCCGTAGGGACCCGTAGAGTTCCGTAGTGGCTGGGAAAGTTCCGTAGGGCCCTGTGGGGTTCTGTATGGACCTGTAGGGTTCCGTAGGGGCCTGCAGGGTTCCATAAGTGCCCGCAGGTGTCTGTAGGGTTCCGTAGGGGTCTGTAGGGTTCCGTAGGCACCTGCAGTGTTCTGTAGGAGCCCATAGGGTTTTAGTGAGGTTCTGTTGTGTTGCTAAGGGTCTTGTAGAGTGCTGTCGGGTCCTGGAGTATTCTGTAGGGTTCCAGAGGGGCTCGTAGGGTTCCGTCGAAATCTGAAGGGTTCCCTAGGGGCCTGTAGAGTCCCGTAGATTTCCGTAGGGGCCTGTAGAGTTATGTAAGTGCCCGCAGGGGTTGGTAGGAGCTTGTAGGGTGCCATATGTTTCCGGAGGGTTGTGTAGGGTTCCGTAGGGGCCTGTGGTGTTCCCTAGGGGCCTGTAGAGTCTCGTACAGTTTCGGTAGGGTCCTGTAGGTTTCCATAAGCGCCCGCAGAGGTCTGAAGGGGCCCGTACTGTTCCGTAAGGATCCATAGGGTTCCGTAGAGCTTCGTAGGTTCCCTAGAGGCCTGTGGAGTACCGCAGGAGCCAGTAGTGTTCCGTAGGGTCCTCTAGGGTTGAGTAAGTGCCCGCAGGAGTCTGTAGGAATCCGTGGGATTCTGTAAGGTTCTGCAGGGTTCCGTAGGGGCCCGTAGAGTTCCGTAGTGGCTGGTAAAGTTCCCTAGGGCCCTGTACCGTTCCGTAACTGCCTGCAAGGGTCTTTAGGCTTCCGTAGGGGCTGGTAGGGTTCCATAAAGTTCCGT